>NC_061122.1:154268066-154568066 GCF_002878395.1 Capsicum annuum | reverse complement strand
AGGAAACTAAGAAAAACAATCAAGATACGTATGCAATGCAATGGGGATGGAATGCATGGAATGACTTTTGTATACACCCACTGATCTTGAAGATACCAGGAGGGATCACAGGGGTTTGCAACCCATATACTATCTTATATCTCTGTCTTAATCTCAATCTCAACTTTTCTCTCCGGCTTGTGTTCATAACAAGAGCCTTCATAAAGGTTTATTATTTTCTTTCAAGAATGATGTTTTCCAGTGATACCAGTATCTCATGAATATATATGTATGGAAGTGGATGTAATGCTCACAATCTACTTAAAAGATGATATCCAATCCATCCAACACGGAATATACATACAAGTGAACCAAGAAATCAACCCAGTATATCTGTAATTCATGATTATCATCTCCAATTAGACACCATCAAAATAATTATGCATATAAGACATCACTAATATCATATCAACCTCTACTCGGGTAATTTATCATGATAAAAAGTAACCAATGACAATTAAGCCTAAAATTAGCAAAATAAGCCCCTGCAAAGGTATCATATCTAGAATAAGGGCATTTAGATACACAGATAAGGTTAATGATATCAAATAAAGCCCCCACACGGGAAACACGCAATATCAAATATCATAAATCAACCATAATAGGATAGGCACCCACACACGAGCACACAATAGTAAAATAATCTCAAACCATAAACCCCACAATTATTTTCCCCAGCCCATAGCATGCTTTACTTATTCATTAACTATCCAGCTCAATCTAGAAGAAGTTAAGCCATAACTTATCTCAAAACGATAAAATCCCATTCTAAAGTGCTTCAGAACAAATCATTCCACTCAAAAATGGCCTCAAAACCAACTACAATATACATACATAACATCTATGTGTCAAAAAAAAGATAATGACACTCATATTTCATATATTCGAGTCATGTCCAAAATGAGTTCGAAAATAAAAGCGGTAAAACTAGAATTTTATTTTTTAAAATGCATTCCCCAAGGTTGTAAGAGTCTACAAGAGAAAACATATGGAAAAATAGTTTAAAATCAACGTCTAAAACGAAGAAAAACCATTTTTAAATAATACAGGTAAAAACCCCAATTTTCTACTTTGAAATTATGATTAAAGGTGTTTTTAAAGATAAAATTAATGAAAAATAGTGGGATTATGAGTTAGAAGTTACCCACACAAAAATCAACTTTGAAAACCCACAAAAATTGTCTTTCTCAAAGTTTTGAGGTCCAAAAATAGAGCAAAATCATGAAAATCAAAAAATAGAGCAAAATCATGAAAATAGAGTATTTATACTATTTAGTAAATAGTACCTCACGAACGCGATTAGCCCTTCGTGTTCGTGAGGGTCTATGCGTACTAGGCCATTTATTGGCTTTCGCGTTCATGGCCAAGTATTCATATTTTAAAAGGCTAATCAATCAAGTCTTTGCATACACAACAGCCTCATTGCGCTTGTCATGAAGGACTCTATGGCCTTTCGCGATCGTAACCACCACATCACTATCACGACGGAGGACTCAATCTCTTCTCATATATATCTGACCACTAAAAGCAACCTTGTTCTCAATTAACTTGGTCAACAGAGCCACAATAGATGATAAAACCTATATAAAACACCGATAATAGCCCTCTAAACCAATGAGACTATGAATCTCGGTAAGAAAAATAGGTCTAGCCCAATCACAAATCAATGACATATTGGCAGATAAATCATAATACCAGCTTGTTCATTCAACCATAATACCATTCTTAGTCATGATATGACCTAAGAAAGAGATAGAATCCAACAAAAATTCACACTTAGAAAACTTAGCATATAACTTCTCATAACGCAACCTCTGAAGAACAATCCTCAAATGTTTCACATCTTCGACCTCACTCTTGGAATTATCCAATATGTCATCTATAAATACAATTTGAAAGGAGTTAAGATATGATCAAAATACATGCTTTATCAGCGCAAAAAATGTTGCAAGGTCATTAGTTATACCAAATGACAAGACCATGAACTCATGATGACCGTATCAAGTTTGAAAAGTTGTCTTTTGAACATCCAAAGCTCTAATCTTCAATTGATAATATCCGAACCTCAAACCAATCTTGGATAACACCAAAGCACCTTAAAGCTAGTCAAATAGATCATCAATGTGAGGAACAGGAAACTTCTTTTTAATCATCACCTAGTTCAACTGCCTATAATCAATACATATACATATAAAACCATTCTTTTTCTTTCATAAACAAGATGGGCGCACCACAAGGAGATATACTAGGTTTAATAAATTCCTTACCCAAAAGATCCTATAACTACTCATTTTACTTCTTCAACTCCACAAGGTCATCCTATAGGGGGAATAGAAATAGGCTTAGTGTTTGGCTCCACATCAACAACAAAATGATATCATGGTCCAAATTCGTACAAGGAAAATACATAGGAAACACATCCATGAACTCATGAATAACTCGAATAGAATCCATAAAGGTGGTGAGACAGAACTAGTATCATGAATATAAGCTAAATAAGATAGGCACCTTTATCTATTATGCGATGAGCACACAAAAAAAACATAACACCCTTCGAACCCAAATTAAGCATACCCTTCCAAGCTAACCTTAACACACCTGACATAACTACAGTCACGGTCTTGGCATACAGTCCAAAATAGCATGAGAAGGAGCTAACCAATCATACCTATGATAACATCAAAATCCAATCTAAGACAATTAAGTCTACCCAAGTCTCATGGCCCGCAAAGGTAACCACACTAAATAAAATACTACAGGGATAGAAATATGAAGAGGCATAGGAAGAGGCTCATAGGCAACATCAAAACTAGAAGCAAAATATGTAGACACATACAAAAAATTCAACCATGGTTAATTAATAATGAAGGAGATTTGAAGTAAATTATAACGATTCCTATAATAACAGCATTAGAGGCCTTTGTCTCAGGCTTAGCATAAATAGCATAGCACAGGCCACGTTCTCTAACTAAGTAATTCTTTAACCACCAACATGAGCACTTCTTTCTATACTTCAAACACCCTTAAATGCACCCCTACCACTTTGTGAACCACCTCACTGGGTGATATATGAGTAGGTCAGAAAATATATCCAGGATAATTGTTGGCACATGGACGAACTCATCATATACAAAAAACCTTCTACAGCTTGACTCATTTTGAGATTGTATGGATGAACTAGAATGACCACCCTTACTAGATGTCTGACTACCAAAACTTGCTGAACCTGAAGACCTTCTACCTAATCTATACAAATTGGCTTGAACTGGCTGACCACGATAACCATAGGAACCTCTAACAAAAAAGTATCTACCTCAAGTGACATGTCTACTAAACTTGCCATGATGGTGCACCTTATTGGTTTCTTCTTGAGTGGCTTAGTTAATCAACTCGGTCATTTTGGCATGCTCAATAATACTATGAAATGAATCCCCTAAGACTATAATCTGAGTTCTAACCAACTGGTAAGTACCATCTAATTCCTTCCCATACTTTTGAATTTGCTTAGTCTCTGTGGAGATGGTACCAACTGAATATCTAGATAAAGTGTGAAAATGAGGCTAATATTCAACAATAGTCATAGAGCCCTACTCCAAATAATCAGACCTATCATCCATTTGTTTCCTTAAACTATATGGCACAATTATCTCCAAGAAAACTCCAGAAAACTAAATCCAGGGCATAGTAGAAAAACCCAAAGTTTTACAACCAGAGAACGACCTCTATAAATCCCTAGCCACATCTATCAACTGGTAGGTAGTATAAGCAACTTTATAAGACTTAAGGGATCTAATATTATGTAACTTCTCTTGCCAACAACCATAATCTCATAGGCATCCTCGCCAATAGCACCATTGAACTTGGGCGGACTCAAGTTAATAAACCTCCCAAACCTTCCAATCATTAGAAGACATAACAAAATCTTAAGCAACTAAAGGAATAGTAAGTCTAGCAGGATGAGAATCCATATATGGGGAGTACCATAGATGAAAGTTGTACCCCTAAACTAGGAATACCATAATCGAATACTCATATAGAGGATGTAATTCCACTCAAAGTCTTAGGGATATCATAACTAGATACTGGTACAAATAGAAGAACCATATTCGAAGTTTGAGAAATACCATAAGTAGATGCTGATACTAACAGTGAAAACATATTCAAAACTAGAAGAACACCAGGTGTACTAAAGGAAACATTATCCAAATGATTCGATAACTAAATCAACAGACTCTTTAGAACTAGGTAGCAACTGAATCCTATAGGGAACATTGTCAAAATGATTCAATAACTAATTAATGAAATCTTTAGAACTGGATAAAAACTAAATATTATAGGGCCTTAGATAGCCATGCATGTTATACATGCTCAACCTCGGGTTTATGGGAGTTCCTCCTCGTACTACCTCTGACAGGGGTAGCTCCCCAAGCCCATCCTCCACTAATGGCCCGCCCATAACCCCTACCTCACCGTATAGTTGAGGCTTCATCCTAAAGTGTTGGCTCAGCATACCATACCTCTTGAGATGTATTCCTCACCATCTATATATAAAATAGTAGAACACAACTTAGAACATTGCTATGATTAACCACACAATAAGGATTCAAAATACAGAAAATTTTCCTAAAGACTTGTTATAGCCTCTTAAAGATACATATAGATATCTATGTACAAATCTATAAGACTCTACTAGACATCCTACTCTTACACTAATGAGAGTGGTGAACCTTGCGACTGTGATACCAATTTGTCATGACCCAAAGATGGGTTACGATGACACTTATTGTGGTCCATCCTTGACAAGTAAGTTGATCACTCAAAGTGGTACAAGAAACACAAAGATAACAAATGAGAGAATTCTAGAATAAAGTTAGACCAACAAAAGATATAAATGATACGCAAATTTGAATAACATAGCATAAAACCCCAAGAAATGGTCTTAAAGTATAGATTATCTAATACATTATCTAAATATAAATAAATTAAAGGTCTATCTCTACAAATAAGTAAAGATATAATAAGGTAAGAGAAGGTTTGGTATAGTGACTCTAATCCACAGAGTAACCTAGTACCTCAATCTGAATCTCTAAAAGCATAAATCAACTGCCACAAGGAGTGCTCATACTAGGATTTGTATCCAAGGGGCATAGTAGAAATAAGTATGGTCCACTTGTACTTAGTAGGTATTATAGGCTGACTGAGCAAAGATAAAAATAAGATAAGTAACATATACAATGAGTATGTTACTTACAAGTAGAAAAGTCCCAAAAAGTAGCTCATACCATCTCCACTAACTATTTTAGAATACATACATATATATATATATATATATATATATATATATTTAAATATACAAAATGGTAACATAGATATAAAAAAGAAACGCAAAGCAAACATAAGTCAAGAAAACTAAGAAACATAAGCAAGATATGTATAAAATGCAATGGGGATGGAATGAATGGTGAAATCTATCGCATGACTTATTGTATTCATCCACCGAGATCGCAGCTACTACAAAAGGACCCAGGTGGTTTTGAAACTTGTATACTCTATGTCATATCTCAATACCAATCTCAATCTCAACTCACCTCTTTAGTTTATATTCACGGTGAGGATTTTCATAAAAGTGTCTTATTTTCTTTCAAAAATAGTATTTCTCAATGGAAATAGTATCTCATGAATGTAGAAGTGTGAAATGAGGATATAATGCTCACAATTAAATCATATGATGATATCCAATCTATCCAACATGGAATAAATATATAGAAGTGATCATAAAAAGTAACTCAATATGTCCATAATTTATTATTATCAACTCTAATTCGGCACCATCAAAATAAATATATGAAAACATCATTAATATCATATCAACTCCTAACTCGGGTATTTTATCAAGATAAAAGCAATAATTTCTCAATTAAGGCCTAAATTAGCAAAATAATCCCCCACATGGGCATTATATCTAGAATAAAGGCATTTAAATGCATAGATAAGGCCAATGGTGTCAAATAAAGACCCCACTTAGGCAACACGCAATATCACATATCACAAATTAACCACAATAGAATATAAGTGCTCATATGAGCACACAACAGTAAAATAATCTCAAAACATAAACCCCATATTCTCAAAACAAAATATAATTATTTCCCTACTTCAAAATGACAAAATTTTGATCTAATTTGCTTTAGCATAGAGCCTTTCCTTCATGAACAACCTCAAATCCAACTAAAAATTCAAATATAAAAAGAGAGCTAATGATACCCATATTCAGCCAGAGTCTAAAACAAGTTCAAAAAATAGGTTCAAAAATAAAAGGCATAAAAGTGGAATTTTATTTTTGAAAAACATTCCCCAAGGTTATAAGAGTCTATAGGAGAAAAACCATCTGAAAATAGGTTAAATTGAGGTTCAAAAGGAATAACTCTATTTAAATTTTATCAATAAAAACCCCCAACTTTCCACTTTGAAATTATAATTTAAAGGTGTTTTTAAAGATAAAATCAATGAGAAATAGTTGAATTATGTGTTTAGAAGTTACCCACATGAAAATCAACATTTAAACCCTCAAAAATTGCCTTTTCCAAAGCTTGGAGGTCTAAAAATAGAGTAAAATCATTGAAATAAAGTATTTTTTTTGTTCAGTGAATAGTACCTCACGAATGCGGTCAACCCTTTGCATAACGAGGGTCAACAATGACTAGGTCATTAAATTAGACTTCGTATTTATGCCCAATTCTAATGAATAATGTCTTTGCTTTTGCGATAACCTCGACGTGTTTGCGGTGAAGGACTCCATTGCACTTCATAATCGTGGCCACCACCTCACAAATCATGATGAAAGGTGATTTTCTCCTCTGTATTTATAGTTAGAGAACGCATTAATGAAGAAGGATCCATGCACAAAAAACAGTGTGCACAGCTGATTTTGCAAGATTTTGAATGTTCCGAATGGACTCTATGGATACGTCTGGGACCCAATAGAAGTAAACCATATATTATTCTAAACTAATTTTGACATTTCAGACTCAATGATGATGTTAGCATTTTTAAAAATGTTCTTTATCACTAAACTAACCCCAAAGTCCTATTTCATTATTTTCTAATTAAAGGATAAAAATGAGATATAAAAGTCCCAAAATTGAAACAACCCTGCTACTTATCCAAATTTAATATTTTAGATCTATTGGTGAAGTTCATTGGCCATCCAACACTCAAAATGACAAATATTGACCAAAGTCAACTATATGGCTTCTTAAGTCTTTAAAAACCACATACTCACACAACTCATTATGATCGTATCAGATATCATGTCAACTATTCTCAAACCTCAAAATTAACATGTAGAAACTATGGAGAAGGGAAAAATGGTCAAAACATATAAAAATAAAATATTCACCAATTTAAGTCATTATACTTCAACATCTATCTTGACCTTACATGTGGAAGGTTAATGTTTTATCATATATTATGATGCTTCATGAGTTGGTTTTGGTGATGTTTTGATACATAAGTTAAATATCGTAGCCTATGTTTTGAGGAAGTTGTAGACTCATGTGAAGTACTACCCCACTTATGATTTGAGTTAGTAGTGGTAATATTTGTTTTAAAATTATGGTGATATTACTTATAGGGAGTTCATTATGAGGCATTCACCAATCATCATAACCTTCAACATAATTCAACCATAAATATTTGAATTTTAGACAATGTAGGTTGTTAGAGTTTTTGAAGGACTATGACATAATTGTCCTCTATCATCTAGGCAAGGCACATGTAGTAGAGGGTGCTTTGTTTTGGAAGGTAATGAGTATAAATAGTCTTGCTTTATTGGTGGTGGAGGAAACCTTTAGATATTAATGTTCAGGGTTTGGATAATAACTTCATGAGACTTGATATTTCTGAGCCTAGTAGAGTTCTAGCTTGTGTTGATCCATAGTCCCTATAGATGGAGAATATTTAAGGATAGATAGTTTAAGGATGTAAAGTTGTTAATCACTCAATATAAAGTATTGAGATGTGAAGTTAAGGAAGTAATTCTTTACTAGGTGGAAATTTTGAGGATTAAGGGTCAGATTTGTGTCCCTAGGGTTGGTGACTTTACTAGATTCATCATGGAGGAGCTCATAGTTTGAGGTATTCTATCCATCCTTATGCAACTAAGATGTATCATGACCTAAATCAACACGATCAGTGGTGTGGATAAAAATAGACATTGTGGAGTTTGTGGCTATATTTTTGAACTATCAATAGGTGGAGTATGAGAACTAGAGATTGAATAGTATAACTAAAAGGATGCCTCTACTTAAATGAAAGTGGGAGCATATCATTATGAACTTTATGGTTGGATTTTCTCAGACTTTGGAAAATTTTAATTCCATTTTGCTGATTATAGATAAATTGACCAAATAAGCTCATTTTGTAAAAGGTGGTCTGATTCCTTTAAAGTTAGGCTATGGGGCACAGACCTGTTAAAAGATTCCATAGATAGAGTGAAGCTATTATAAGATTGTATTGACATCCCAGAGTAGATAAAAGTTTTATAAAGATTAGAGAGTCATAGTGATGAGTGGGTTTTGTTGAAAATCACCCATAAAGGTTGTGATGAAGTTTGGGAAGAAGGGAAAGCTTAGACAGAGGATTATGGGATCTTTTGAGATTCTTCGATGTATTGGGAGGTGGCCTATAAGCTGGCTTTACCTCTGAGTCTTTCAACTGTGCATCCATTTTTCATGTCTTAATTTTAAAGAAACATCATTCTGATAGTTCTCATATGATTCAATGGGTTTAGCAAATCAAGACCAGAATCAGGCATTTGAGGAGCACATAGCCATTTTGGATACGTAGACTCATAAGTTGAGGTCTAAGAATATAACTCCAGTGAAGGTTCAGTCGAAACATCATCTGATTGAAGAGGCTATATTGGAGACACAACCAGGCAAGTAGAGTAGATATCCTTAGTTTTTTGATAATTTAGGTATCTTCCTTACTCTTACCTTTGAGGATGAGTATCTTTTTTAATGGTGAATAATGTAAGAACCCTCATATTCACCCACATGAACTAACTGGTTTAAATGTATACCTACAATACAAACCATATATTCTTTTATGAAAAGTAAGCAA
The DNA here is from genome assembly GCF_002878395.1 of Capsicum annuum. NCBI lineage: Eukaryota > Viridiplantae > Streptophyta > Magnoliopsida > Solanales > Solanaceae > Capsicum > Capsicum annuum. The sequence continues at coordinate 154,558,904 of NC_061122.1, read as the reverse complement.
TATAAGAGTTAAGTCTCACTTTCCTTATCAACGATACACAAACATCTTTTGAATTGCTAATATATCTTCAAAAAATATCCAATAACCTAAATCTATTTAGAAAAATATAAATAATGGGCATGCATTAGTCTAGGAAAACTAATTCCTTAATTTTAGGACACTTCAGAATCTTAGTCAACTCAAATCAACTCACGGCTATAAGCATTGGCTACTTATTAATCTACTAAGCAGTTTTCTTCATGTTTCAATAAATACCAAGTATACTACAAATTTCGTTCCTCTACTTCAAGAGAGTATTTGTATTTACAGAACTTGAAAGATGATTTTTAAGAATAATTCTCTTTCACAAAAGAGATGTGTTTATTAAATTTAAGACCTCCAATAATTTTTTAAAAAATAATCAACTCAAATCTACTCCTCGAGTCAATGGTCAAAAATTCAAAAGTGATTGCATGAAGGAGTCATCCCTAAGTAGTCGAGTCCAAATATACAATCAAGTTTTAATCGTGATGCTAATAGACGGATCAAATTTCAATTTTTACCAATTTCAGGCATATAACTAAGTCTCAATATTTTACATCTCATATCATAAATTGTAAGGTAAATACACATCCTAATATCATCAACCAACTCAATAATTCAATCTCATACCCAATATATAATATTAACTCCCAAAAAAATCCTCAAATAAAAATGTAAAAACAATACCTTAATAACATAAACTTGTTATAGATGAATTACAATTTATGTACCATATTTCTCTTAATTTTGTGTTGCTCTTAATTTTATGTTAATACCTTCAGTAAATAGATCTCCCTTTCATCAAAAAGCAGTCCCAACCTTACTATCCAGGAATGACATAACACCAAGATAACTTCCTTATCATTTGTCAATTGATGTTTCCCTAAAGTATTTCTCCAAAATATCAAAGACACCAATTTCATTTTTAGCTATATTGCTCTAGAATGTGAGACACTCCTATACGATGAGCTTGGTGTCACTACCCAACTTTTCAAGTCATGATGGCGCCTACCATAATCCACCAGTAGGCAAGCCAACCCATAATCTAGAATGGCTAGTAACTAACTACTCAATAATATAAGGAAAATAATGCGGAATATATGAAATAAAGATTAGTACATAAGAGAATCCCAAAACCTAGGGGTATCGGTACAAGATCTTCTAAACATAATGAGAGTACAAAAATGATATACCAAGGAGAAATACACTGATAATACTTATCTCCAAATACAACTTAGAGACTAGTCCAATACATAGGAGAGAGATAAGTAATACTCCAAACATTAGGAGCTCACTCTAAGTCTCCGAACCAGGGCGGCTCTACACGATGTACACATCAACAACGATAACTCATACTATGATCTGCAGGATGCAAAAGTGTAGTGTGAGTACCAAACTAATGGTATTTAGTAGCATCTGCCAACTGAGCTCCAAAGATAAAGTAGATATACACATCTTTAGTTCCTCTACTTCAATAAATACCAAGTATACTACAAATTTCGTTCCTCTACTTCAAGACAGTATTTGTATTTACAGAACTTGAAAGATGACTTTTAAGAACAATTCTCTTTCACAAAGAGATGTGTTTATTCAATTTAAGACCTCTAATATTTTTAAAAAAAATAATCAACTCAAATCTACCCCTCGAGTCAATGCTCCAAAATTCAAAAGTGATTGCAAGAAAGAGTCATCCCTAAGTAGTAAAGTCCAAATATACAACCAAGTTTTAATCGTGATGCTAATAGATGGATCAAATTTCAATTTTTTCCAATTTCAAGCATATAACTAAGTCGCAATATTTTACATCTCATATCATAAATTGTAAGGTAAATACATATCCTAATATCATCAACCAACTCAATAATTCAATCTCATACCCAATATATAATATTAACTTCCAAAAAATCATCAAATAAAAGTGTAAAAACAATACCTTAATAACATAAACTTGTTATAGATGAATTACAATTTATGTACCATATTTCTCTTAATTTTGTGTTGCTCTTAATTTTAAGTTAATACCTTCAGTAAATAGATCTCCCTTTCATCAAAAAGTAGTCCCAACCTTACTATCCAGGAATGACATAACACCAAAATAACTTCCTTATCATTTGTCAATTGATGTTTCCCTGAAGTATTTCTCCAAAATATCAAAGACCCCAATTGCATTTTTAGCTATATTGCTCTAGAATGTGAGACACTCCTATACGATGAGCTTGGTGTCACGACCCAACTTCTCAGGTCATGATGGCGCCTACCATAACCCACAAGTAGGCAAGCCAACCCATAATCCAGAACGGCTAGTAACTGACTACTCAATAATATAAGGAAAATAATGCGGAATATATGAAATAAAGATTAGTACATAGGAGAATCCCAAAACCTTGTGGTATCGGTACATGAGCTTCTAAGCATAATGAGAGTACAAAAATGATATACCAAGGAGAAATACACTGATAATACTTACCTCCAAATACAACTTAGAGACTAGTCTAATACATAGGAGAGAGATAAGTAATACTCCAAACATTAGGAGCTCACTCTAAGTCTCCAAACTAAGGCGGATCTACACGATGCACACATCAACAACGATAACTCATACTATGATCTGCAGGTTGCAAAAGTATAGTATGAGTACCAAACTAATGGTACTTAGTAGCATCTGCCAACTGAGCTCCAAAGATAAAGCAGATATACACATCATATTAACCGAATCAAATCCACAGCCAAGTGTCCATAAATCATATAACAAGTCATTGAGAAAAATAAGGGACAACTATCCTATTCATGGCCAAAAGTCTAACATAACAAGACTTAGGAAGTATCAAGGTGAACTATCTTATTTAAACCACACTTAGGAATCTCAATACTATACCATATAGCCTTAGCCAATATACGAATAAAGAGCAGAAAAAGAATATGTAATAATAAACAATGCCAAGGAATGAATATACAATATGATTAATGAAGGGATGGATACACGATAGTTTCATAGCTTCGTATAGCTATATATATACATATACATATAAACATAAGGTCATCTTAAATCATAACCTATATCATCATATCTTCATTCTAAGACCCCATTAAAATACTATCAGGATTTATATACTATCATACTCAGGGTTTCTCGTCCACACAGCTAGACATGAATAATCGTGCAGAGTAATGCGATCATAAGATAGAAGAGACTGAAGACATACCTTAATCCCAATAAGGGATCAATGATCAATCTGTCATAGGCTAGTCATAATAATAATCATGACAATATCAATAACATTATAAATAACCAGCTACTTCAAAAAACCAAATACATAGCCGAGACTATGCGTACCCCCACCGCCCTAGAATTAGAAGGTTCAATCAGCATTCAATAACACAAGGCATATTCCTTACCCATATCTACACAATTGTCCTATACCGACTGATAAATATAGATGCATATTGGTGATAGGCAATATGCATACAGGAATAAATGCTAAGTGCACAATCAATATTAAAACTCATCATAATTGTCCTTATTAGGACCATCATCATAGTTATTAACCTCCGGCCTTGTCGAGGATCAACATATCCTTAATATATCCTCTGGCTCTATCGGGTATCAACATCATCACAAGAGTATCCTTCGGTCTTCCTGGGTATCAACATCATCACAATAGTATACTCTGGCCTTTTCGAGTATAAACATTATCACAGTAGTATCCCTCGGCCTTGCTGGGTATCAACATCATCACAATAGTATCCTCTTCCCTTATCAGGTATTAACATTATCTTGATAGTATCCTCTAGCCCTGTCGAGTATCAACATCATCACAATAGTATCCTTTGGCCTTGTCGGGTATCAACATCATCACAATAGTACCCCCCGGCCTTGTCGGGTATCAACATCATCAAAATAATATCCTCTAGCTTTGCCAGGTGTTAACATCATCACAATAAAGACATTACCAAATATTGTACACTAAAATACTCATAAATATAGTCACATCACCATAGAAAATCTATCTAGTCAACACTTCCCAACTACTTAATATTTGTTAATGAACGCTTATTATAATAAGACCACTAGTCCACTAGTCATCATGTAACCTCTAGTTATTAGCCTAAACATTATCCTTTACATAATCCTTATCCACGGTATAGCAACTAGCCACTATTTGTTTAATAGACAACATCTAACATCTAGTCATGGTTCATCACTATACTAAATCGCTAATTATTTACTATTCATTATTATCAAGTAATCATTCTATATTCGATCATTATTATTAGACAACATAGAACCATTTATCAGCTAACCGTCTTTTAATAACTGACACTATTCATAAATAAACCATCATTCACCGACTAATCCTCGTTTAACTATTCATTAGTCAACCATTTAGCAACTATTCATTGTTATTAGCTAGCCACTTCTTATTACCAACATCACTTATTATCTAGCCTTATTGATACACAACTCCTCATTTAATGACTAATCGAAGATATAAACTTAGGCATCAATATCACTAATCTTCGCCTATGCTAAACCTGATATCATCATAAGCCATATATCAACCATCTCTAACTACCGTATTTTAACTATGTAAGATTCATTAACTAAAACAATAGATTCCTAGCCATCAAGTACCATAGTCACCTGATAGACAACTAGCTACCACTTAGTTGAACCGTTAATTAGGCAGAATAGTCATAAGATAGTATTTCAACTACAATCACATCAATTTTTATATAATAATCATGAATTTACCAAATCTATGCATGCCATCACCAGTATCCAATCAATAAAGTCGTAAGCAATATACTTTATCTTCCACCATCCCATATTGGAGAGACGTGTATACAATCATATATACAAATCCATAAACTGTAATCATATCCTTTACAACGACAAGAACTTCTCGGATATCCAATCATTGCCATGACATAACCTTTGGCCCAAGGACATATTCAGAATAATCGCAATATCATAGTCATGGCCTTAGGCCAATATATATATATATATATATATATATATATATAACTCATATAGATAATCATATTTATAAGTTGTGGCATATCTCTAACCATCTCCCATATAGGTTGCATCTCACATATAGGAGGGATAATATCAATAAAAATTTAAGCATTCTCTCACACAAGAGGTATCTGACATTTAAGAGGCATAATATAGATAGACATGTAATCATCTATAAGATATCTTATATCAAAAGGCCAAACATCATGACTATGAGGAATATCACCTCTTTAGGTCAACTACCTTATCTAAAAGGAACCTCATCTTTATAGGTCCAGCAATCATGACTAAATGAAAGGGTAACTCTATAGACCAATCTTCAAGTATCAGAGTAAATAGCATCTTTATAGGCTAATTATCAAGTCTAAGAGAAAATAGCATCTCTATAGGACAATCATCAAGTCTAAGAGGAAATAGCACCTCTATAGGTTAATTATCTAGGCTAAGAGGAAATAGCAACTCTATAGGCCAATCATCAAGTCAAAGAGGAAATAACACCTTTATAGGCCACATAATGTATCTAAGAGGAATATCATCTCTAAATGCCAAATATCACTTCCACAAGTTATAGATATGCTACAACTTATAAATAGATAATCATATTTATAAGTTGTAGCATATCTCTAACCATCTCACACATAGGTTGCATCTCATATATAGGAGGGATAATATCAATAAAAATTTAATGATCGTCTTACACAAGAGGTATCTGACATCTAGGAGGCATAATATAGATAGACATGTAATCATCTATAAGATATCTTATATCAAAAGGTCAAACATCATGACTATGAGGAATATTACCTCTCTAGGTCAACTACCTTATCTAAAAGGAAGCTCATATTTATAGGTCCAACAATCATAACTAAATGAAAGGGTAACTCTATAGGCCAATCATCAAGTCTCAGAGTAAATAGCATCTTTATAGGCTAATTATCAAGTCTAAGAGAAAAAAGCATCCCTATAGGACAATCATCAAGTCTAAGAGGAAATAGCACCTCTATAGGTTAATCATCTAGGCTAAGAGGAAATAGCAACTCTATAGGCCAATCATCAACTCTAAGAGAAAATAACATCTTTATAGGCCACATAACGTATCTAAGAGGAATATCATCTCTAAATGCCAAATATCACTTCAACAAGAAATATCATAGTTATAACTCAAAAGCTAAAGTTCGGGAGCATCAATACAAGTTGCTAAGTTATAAAGTAACCCTATTCTAAGATTTACTAGCCTTAGCTATGGCTATCATCTGCAACTAAGCCCACAGGGCTTAACACAAATTTAGGCCTAAGTAGGTCGGATGATCCCACTTTTAATCCTCAATTTCCATAATTAGGAACATCATACCCCAAACTAAGATAAGGTATCTAGTCCAACTTCTAGATGTCAAATAAGCCACATTCAAGCGTAAGATTGCAACGTTGACTAGAAATAAGGGTACTCAAGTTAACTCTACCCAACTTATAATTTCAAGACTACCACACTAGACCAATAAGGTCAAATATCTAAATCATGCTTCAAATGCTACAACCACATCCTAAACATAGGTTTACATTATAACCATGCTATAACTAATACAAATTAGATAGAGAAAGCAATAGAATTCAAAAGGGGTATAAACATACCATTTTACGGGTCCCAAGCCCTCATCTAAACTCAAGACATCAATAATCGAGTCCAAGTCATCCTATTAATAATCAATCCTAACATCCATATCCATAGCCAACATATATCAGACATCATCTATAGAGAAAAATAGACAGAAGCCTACCTCAACTGCAAAACCTCACTTCATACACTGCATGCTCGTCTTCACTTTACAATCCCTAAAATGCCATAAGACTATACAAATCATAATCTACTCATCAATACGAATCTAACAATACTCATATTGCATTATTATGCTTCGGGTCCAAAAATGACACCAAAACTGCAAGTGAGTCCAAATACAAGAAATGAGCTTTCGAGGCCAATCCAATGTCCACACATTAAGAAGGAATCATAACCCTTAAAAATAGGTTAAAATTAAGCATTCTTTGGGCTAAAATAAAGTGTTAAGCTAAATTGGGATTTAAGGTCCAAACTAGGAAATTCAAGTATGAATTGAAGGGGTTCTTACCTTAAATTTGAAGACAATTCCAATAAAAGATGATAATTAAGCTCCCAAGTCATCCACCATGATCAATTTGTGATTAGTACACCATATTAGGGTTTTAAGATCTCAGGGAAGGAAGAAAATGGACAATTCTCAGCCAAAATGGCTATTTAAAGACCCAGCCCAGGCCCTCGGTCCTTTTGATCGCACACATGCAAGCTGCATTCGTGGAAATCGCGGTTGTACTAAGGCCTCTACAATCACAGTCTTGACTACACCAGATGATAGCTGAAGCTTGGAATTTGATTCCAAGTTTCGATCAATTCCTCGGGATGTATTCGGGATCTAATTTTCGTAAACAAAATTTGTAACCACCCTATATTCAACGTTCTGAACGCATTGGGGAACTCAAATTTTCAATTCAAGGTCATTTCGACCAAATAAGGGTCCCATACCTAAACTTTCACATTTTTAACTTTTTGATTGATAGGTTGAAATGAGCTCGAGTGCATTGGGATCTAAACCAAAGTTCTACCTAGCCTAAAATCACAATTTTGGATCCACTGGCATAGTTGGAATTTACATTAGAGATCATTTCACTTATTTTTTTCTCGTTGGCCATTTGGAACTAGCGAAGACTTCTAACCCAATAACATAACCGTCGGTCCAAACAAGTCATAAATGACCTAGGGAGCTAAGAAGAAACTCAAATGATAAAGGTAAGAATAAATATAGAAAATGACCTAAAGGGTAATTACAATATCAACTACTAAAAGGACTTTCATCCCCAAAAGTCAACGGATAAAAAAAATCCCAAAAGCTCAAAAGGATAAGGTACTAGGCTCCCATGCTCCAAGCATAACTTCCCAGGTAACCTCAAATGATAGAAAACACTTCTAAGAAATTTCGCCACAAGTATCCCTTTTAAACCAGAACTTTCATTCTACTTACGAAATAGCCAAAACTCAACTTAACCACTAACTGGCCTCAAACAGAACCAATAAGGTCGATGCATGTACATCTTAATCATAATACGTTGATACTATCTCTATATCTATATGAATCAATGAGGGCTTATTCAAGCCAAAAACAAACCAAGACATGATTCATAAAATCAACTACAAATCCAAAAATAACCTTCCTTTACCATTTTGCACATGCTATCTACTTCAATCCAGGAGAAAAATCACTTAAGCCTCGTCCATGCAGTCTCATCACGGAGAACTCAAAAAACTAAAGATGGCCCGATGAAAGTCCATAAGCAAACATGAGAATAAGCTCATAAGGCACTACCTAGGCATACAAATGGAGATAATCAAGGAATTCAATCCATGCCAATATTGCAACCAGTCTGAATGAAGCCATACTGAATCCAACTCGACAATATTACTCCCACTAAGTAAATTATCCAAAATTCCCAAAGAAAATTGAAACTCAATTTCAAAACTGAAGTAACCAATACGGGGCGCATGGGCTATCATCTGATCACTCATCAACTATGCTCCAACAAAATCTAGAAGACTGACTAGGCAACCACAGAGTAGGCTCAACCATCCTATAAATGAAATGTAAACAAGGATAAGTCTAAAACAAAAGTTGTACGTAAGCTCTACAACACCTTACTGAAATCTCAGTACCAAAGTTGGATCACGTAGTCTCAAATATCCAAACTAAAACTAAAAATAGGTAGGCATTAATACTTTAAATCTATCATACTTCCAAATTACCAATCTAAGGAGTCAAATCCAAAACTTGAGCCAATATGGCTATATCAATGTCAACTATTTCAAAATTGACTCACGTATCAAAATTTGACATATCCGAGATAAATTATACTAAGCCACAATTGAGATATATCTGAAAAATGAAAACCACCATAGGGATAACCTTTGACTGAAACACAAGTAACTAACCCTATATCAGTTGGAGATAACAAAATATATTTGCAAAATACAATCTTACAAAAGGATGAACCAGTAGCTAACAATACATATAACCCGCTCCATATCCATTTGAGGGCATGAACTATCCAAACATGCTCAAAACCTCCCAGGGTTGTAAACTATACCAAAAATGGCAAAAGCTCTAGAAACTCAAGAAAATATAGCTTAAGCTGAGAATAAATATCACAACCCAAAGCTACTCCTAGTCACGACAATAGTGCTCACGGTCACAAGTGACTACAAGATAACCCATAAGTTAGTTCTGTAGTGAGCGCTGAGTTAAATAATAACAGTGAACATGTGTGGAAGATAAACTGATAAGGCCATAAAAATCAAAATACTATAAGCACGATTAAATCCCAAATCTGATGCATCTGATAAAATACTAAAAACTAAACTGTCTATCTGTAGCAACTGACAAGACTATTAAAATTGACTAACTGTCTAACTGACTATCTGATTATCTGAAAGCCTCTAACTGACTGAGGAGCTGATGGAACAAGCCCCCAATTAACTCTGACTGACTGAGAAAAATGAAATATCGAAGTAATTGCATAACAGATAATATTCCTTCGGTGGATAAAGACACACCACTACTACTGCTGAGTAACGCTGAGCTAGCTATGTACGGTTGGGAAACTAAGTATCTGAACATATATTATAAGACAATATAGCACAAAAAAGAGTATGCAATCAGTACTTTAAATGTACTAATATATGATGTGGGTACCAACTAGAATACATGGGATAACTGAGCATGAATGTATAAACATATAATATCTAAGAATGCAAGACCAAGCATAAATATGTTATTGAGATAAATATGTAATCTGAAAGACTAAAAGTTGTATAACTGAATAACTAAAAATCTATACACTTGGTCAAGCAAACCTGAGCTGAAACACATTAAATATAGTACTGAGACTGTAGGAGGTATCATCTAATCAACATGCCCCAATCTGAGCTTGGGGTCCAACCTGTAACCTCAGTTTAAAGAGTTTTAGTATCATGCCATGGGTACTAACACTGGTTGTGTGGATCCACTAAACTGGTGTCTTGGTAGACTAAGGAGTCACCTTCTACTGGAAGGTACCCTCATGAGATATGTGTCATCCCTCAATTGGCAGGTAAATATCTCAAACCAATGTTGGGTACATAGTTCTAAAATGCATGGACTACAACTAAAGGTTACACCCTCTACTGGCAGGTGAGCCCTCATCCTAGCATTCGCTCAGTGCTAAATCCTACTCGTAACTGAACTGACATTGATACTATACTTATCTGAGTTTAAATGGTGCTCATAATGATCATAAATCTGTAAGTATACTAATAAAATTCATGACTTAACTTTTTGAGTATTTGGAAAGATTAAATCATGTACAATATTTAGATATGATGTTCATAACCTACCAGTACTAAATGAAACATTAATAATACGATATCAAAGCTTGCAATTGTAATACGGAAATCATATTTCAAAACTCAAGGCATGGGCACTTTCACAATTATGAGAGAAACATGAACACTGAACATGGGAATGCTCTAAATATGGGAAACAACATGGCGACATGGACAATTTCTTAAACTGGGATTTAACTTAGAAATATCAACACTCAACATTTGAAATGGCTTACTCCACTTTAAAATACTTGTTAACATATCTTGTACTTAAATAAACAAGAGATTTATGGAGCTAGTTCATCTTGAATATGTAAAAACACTTCATTTAAACAAAAGAGGATTTTTGAACTCCATGGGTGATAGGGACCCATGGATGAACATCCCACATACCTCACTACATGAAATCTTATAGATTCCTTGAGAATTTCTTAAACTTGAAGCTTGAATTTCTTGATTTCTTGCAAAAGAGTTTGGATTTGTTCTTGGGGAAAGGGAGGGTTTCTTGAGGGTAATTTGTGAATAAAAGGGCAAATAATGCTATTTGGAAGCCCCAAATTCATGATATGGATGAATTAGGTGAAAGGAAATAACCCAAATACCTTTAAAATGCCATAAACAAAAGCTGAATGAAACAAGGAAGGGGCGGTGCGGGCTTTGGAGTGGTGGACTAGGCTAGGCGGCGCCCACCTTAGAGCGGTGGACTGGACCAGGTGGTGCCCATATTACCCTAGTGGACTAAAGGGGGAAGCGCCCGCTTATCTCATTGCTGCAACTTTTTTGGTTTCCAAACACGCCCCTATGCTCATCCAAAAAATCCAAAATGACCCGGGACATACTTTGAACATCCCAGATTATGAATCAACCCAAAAAATTAATGTCCCGAGGTTGGGGAGCTTAAAATAAAACCATCAAAGTTTATGGGTCTTGAAAAAGGCTAAGTCCTTAAAACTTTAGTGGAAATTCCAAGTCTTGGACCCCTTAAACATGCAACTATGAGCTGAATTAGGCTTGGGATCTTACTGGGTATTACATTATCTTGCCCTTAGGAACATTTGTCCTTGAATAAGACTAGTTAGACTGGAAACACTAAGGCAACTAAGATTACATACTGAACATGCATGATTGAAAACATGATTACATAACTGAATATGAAACATAATACATGAACAAAACTGATTTTGTGAATGCATGCAATGACATAAGATTGATTACATAACTGAAACTGAGAACAAAAGAGAGTTAATCTGAGGAAATCATTACCTTAAGCTGAATCTGAGTTTGCAGAGAAAAGATGAGGGTACTTCATTCACATATCTATTTCTGCTTCCCAAGTGGCTCTCTTAATAGACTGATTCCACCAAAGAACTTTAAGCAAGAGAACTTTTCTATTCCTTGTCCTACGAATCTGACGATCAAGGATCTCAACTAAGACTTTTCTATAAGAAAGGGTATCCTTCAAATCCATATCTTTTAAAGAAACTACTACAGCTGAATCACCAATACATTTCTTTAACAAGGAAACATAAAATACAGGAAGTACTGATGCCAAATATGCAAGCAATTCTAGCTTGTAAGCTACCTTCCCAAAACTGTTTAAAATTCTATATAGGCCGATATAATGGGGACTGAGTTTCCCTTTTTTTCCAAATATCTTTACCCCCTTCATAGGAGAAATTTTAAATAGACCAAATCACCAACCTCAAACTCAAGATCCTTTCTCCTCACATCTATATAAGATGGCTTTGGTCAATCATCAGCCTATCCTATATCAACTAAACTTTCTCCATTGCCTCAAACACTGGATCTGACCCTATCAAAGCAGCTTCACCTACCTCAAACCAGCCAATAGGAGATCTATATCTTCTTTCATAAAAAGCCTCAAACGGAGCCATTTGAATACTAGAGTGGTAACTATTGGTATAGGCAAACTCAATCAAAGGTAAGTGGTCATCCCAACTACCTTTAAAATCAATAGCACAAGCTCTCAACATGTCCTCTAAATTCTGAATGGTCTTTTCTTCCTGACCATCTGTCTGAGGGTTAAAAGTTGTACTGAGATAAACTTGGGTACCGAGACCCTTCTAAAAATCCTTCCAAAAGTGATAGGTGAACTAGTACCTCTATCTGAAATGATAGACAATGGAAACTAATGCAACTTAACCATCTTCCTAAGATTAAGTTTGGCATAATCCTCAGCTGAGTACGAAGTATGAACTAGCAAGAAATGAGATGATTTGGCCATTCTATCAACAATGACCCATATCGAATCATGCTAATGATGTATACAAGGCAACCCTATCACGAAATCTATGTTCACCACTTCACATTTCCAAGTGGGGATGATAAACTCCTAAGTCATACCACTGGGCCTCTGGTACTCGAACTTAACCTACTGAAAGTTCGAACACTTAGCCACAAAGTTTGCAATGTCTTTCTTCATACCACTCCATCAATAGATTTCCCATAAATCACGGTATATCTTACTGGCAGAGGAATAGAATATCGGGCACCATGCGCTTCTGCAAGTATTCATTGTCTCAAACCATCAACATACGGAACACATAATCTACCTTGACAATAAAGCACACCATCTCCCCCTTGGGAGAAAACTTCTACCTTCTTATCTCTAACTGCCTTCTTCAACTTAACCAAATTAGGATCTCTATCTTTTTTTTCTTTTACTTCAAAAACTAATGAAGATTCTAAACCTGTCACGACCCAAAATAAGGCCCTACCCATAATGAGCATCCCAAACTATGAAGGCCCAAACACCCTTCAACATCTGGTAATCATGCACAATATTCATACAATAAAAGAAGATACGGAATTATAAATCATTCCAAAAACATGGTCATACTCTGATTTTAATTTAACAATAAGGAAAGAGATCCAACAATATCTAGACCACATCTGATTCAGTCCATAAAATCTCTACCTCATCTGAAAACAACAACTGTCTAAAACTGGGACAAGGCCCCCAGTGGACCTAAACCAAAATAAATAACATAATCTGAAAGACATAGGACTTTTGGAACAAACAAGGGTCACCAACTGCATACTTCATTATTTTCTAAAAACTCTACAGTTTAACAGAACCTCTGAACTGAGCTTTAGACCCTAGGAGGTAGAGGGGTCAATACAAAAATACTTATACGCAAAGCAAATCCAAAATAATAATTTATATTCAACATATATGAAAGCAATATAAAACAGTTCATAAGCATATCATATAGTAAGAAATCACATGGACATTTTTGAAAGACTCTGAAAATCATCTGAACTTTGTGACACTCTTTGTTTTACTTCTGCGTTAGGTGGTATACGCTACAACTCTAAAATTCCATGGGCTATATGGAATCCTCCATTGACTCAGTAGGAAAACCCCCAAGCCAAGTGTGCCGTAAGGGTTGGGGTCTCTGACTCTACTATGCCACACGGTCGTCGCCAGCATAAAAAAAATATACCCAGATCGACAACTCACGATTTTAGGCTAAGAGTTACTTGAACTCAAGCCTTCTTTGGGTAACCACATAACCTTATTTAAGCCCAATTTTAACTCTTTAAAACAAGCATTCTCTAAAAACATACTTTGTTATGGCATACATACATATGGTATCGTCATACCATTGACTTGCAAGTCACATCTCTAAGCCATTATTAGCATATAATAATCTCTTCTTTAAAAATGTAACATTTGGGACTACCATTCAATAAATCATTTCAAAGAACTCTTTCTTTAAAACTCATGTAAACATATATATACAACTCTCTTTGTCAAACTTTTAATGATGCAAGCTGGCCATGTCAAAACTCTTAATTTCACGCAAATCTTTCTCTTTTAACAAATATGTTTACATCAAGAAACTCCCTCTCTTAAATCTCTAAATTATGCTCAAAATACTATGGTATTTGAGTAAACTATTTTCAAGTCATAAATCATGCATTTCAATCAATTGCCATAAGATTATAAACATAAGGTTATCACAAGAGAGAGATTTTCATTATTTGTGCTCTCAAATAAATTTTCAATTTCAAGTTTCATACATATACTTATATGTGTAATTCAATTTAAGGGGATAAGGCCTAAAGGCCAAAACAACAATATCATTAAACATGAATAAAGCATAATAAAATCATGAATTTCAAAACCTCTTTAACAAATTCATGCTTGATGATTTTTAAATCATGATTGAGTATTTTCAACAAGCCCATGTAGTTTTAGGATAAACCCCACGTACCTTAAATTAGAAGCTTTGGAATGAACTCTCGCGTTAGGGATGCTATACGTACGATTGATGGGTGCTTCTTATAGACCTCATAATGGGGATTCAAATTCTTGAAGAGTTAAGGAAAATCTAAGGTTAAATCTTAAGATATGTTGATTTTTGGGTTGAAACCCTAAGGAGTGTTCTTAGTGATTTTGAGAGAAAATAATATTATTTTGGTGTTTGGGAGATTTAATCCCGTGTTATGGTTGAATAGGGGGTGAAAAATACCACATTTTCCCTAGTCACAGAAATGGCAAAACGTTTTGCTCGGGTATCAGTTTGGCAAAATTAGTATCGTTGGAAAGATAATTCTAAGAGCTTTCATTTGATATATAGTAGGACCTCTAATTCGTTATATCAAAGAGTTATGGTCAATTGAAGTTGACCTAAGTTTCGACACTCACTCAAACTAGAACGATAGGAAAGCTTTCAACTCGTCCTTGATTTTTGGGGCCTCTATGATCTCAATTCATGCTCAAATAGATTCCCACACTAAAAAACTGATTAACATGCCAGATTTGCATAGGATTTATGGCTTTTGGATCATCTACACATATAAATGACAGTTTTTATTCTAACCCAAAATGCGGTGTGTTACAAAACCATCCTTAACCCATATACTACCTTCGGCAAAAATCAACTAACCAAACACCTAATCTAGCAAGCTGATGAACCTCCTAAATTAGCTTCTTTTTATCATCCTCTACATGGGAAGAACTACCCATAGACAACCTACTAAGGGCATCTTCCACTACATTGGCCTTACTCGGATGATACAACACACTCATATCATAATCCTTTAATAATTTCAGGCACCTACTCTAATGAAGGTTCAAGTTTTTCTGCGTGAACACATACTGTATACTCTTATGATTAATGAACACATCAATATGAAATTCATAAAGATAATGGCTCCAAATTTTAAAGGCAAAAACAACAACTTCTAACTCAAGATCATAGGTAGGATAATTCTTTTCATGAGGTTTAAGTTGTTTAGAGGCATAGGCTATGACCTTGCCTATTTGCATCAAAACACAACCTCTGCCAATTCTAGAAGCATCACAATAAAATACAAACCCATCTGAATTATCTGGAAAAGTCAAGACTGGAGCAGAAGTGAGTCAAGTCTTCAACTCTTAAAAAGTCTTCTCATAAGAATTTGACCACTAAAATTTGATTGTCTTCTGAGTCAATCGAGACAAAGGGGATGAAATAGATGAGAACCCTTCAATAAACCATTTGTAGTAGCCCAAAAACCCAAAAAACTCCTGATATCTGATGGAGAGATAGGTTTAGGATAGTTTCTCACTGCATTGGTCTTTTAAGGGTCAACTCATATGCCATCACTATAAACTGTATGGAAAAGAAAAGCTACTGATCTTATCCAAAACTCACACTTACTGAACTTAGCAAACAAATCATGATCTCTAAGGGTCTGCAACACAACCCTTTGATGATTTGCATGATCATTATCACTACGAGAATAAACATGGATATCATCAATAAAGACTATGACGAACATATCCAAGTACTATTTGAACACCCACCCTGTTCATCAAGTACATGAAAGCTTTAGGAGCATTTATTAGTCCAAAAGACATAACGAGGAATTTGAAGTGACCATACCAAGTTCTGAAAGTTGTCTTTAGAATGTCACATTTTCTGAATCTAAGTTGATGATGGCCGGATCTAAGGTCTATCTTAGAGTAATAACTAGCATCATGAAGTTGGTTGAACAGGTCATCAATTCTTGAAAGTGGATACTTATTCTTGATTGTGACTTTGTTCAACTGACGGTAGTCGATGCACATTCTGAGAGAACCCTTTTTCTTACGCACGAACAAGATGAGAGAGCCCCACAGAGAAATACTGGGACTGATAAAACCCTTATCTAACACATCTTTTAACTATTCTTTCAACTTTTTTACTACACTAGAGCCATTCTATAGGGTGGAATAGATATAAGTTAGGTATCTAGAAGGAGATCTATTTTGAAGTCAATTTCCTTTTTGTGACGAACTCTGGAAAGACCTTTAGGGAATACATCTAGAAATTCCCACACTACTAAAATTGAATTGAGACTCGAAGCCTCAAAACTAGAATCTTTGACTCGAACAAAATGGAAAACACGCCCTTTAGATATCATCTTTCTTTCTTTAAGATATGAAACAGTCTGACCCTTAAAAACTGAGGTACTCTTCCTCCAATCAATGACTAGTTCATTAGGAAATTAAAACTGAACGACTCTATTTCTACAATCAAATGAGGCATAGCATGATTGAATCTAATCCATGTTGAGAATGACATCAAAATTAATCATCTCTAGCTTCACAAGATCAACTAAGGTGACTTTCTAAGATACTGTAAATTTCTGTATACCCATTTGGATATAATGGATTTACCCTCTAGGCTAGACACTAAAAAAGGCTCTACCAGTATTTTAGGACTGACATGAAAATTAACGGTTATATAAGGAATCATAAAAGAAAGTTAAGCTCTACAGTCTAATAAAACTTAAACATGAAGATAGAAAAGTTGTAACATACCCATAACTACATTAGGAGAACTCTCCTGATCCTATCAAGTATGAAGGGCATATAACCAATTTTAGTGCTTCCCACTAGTGGCACTGGAAGTGGTGCCCTGCTAAGTTAGGTGACTGGCTGGAGCTGAAGGACGATCAGACTGACCCTGCTGCCCAGTTTGTGGGAAATCCCTAACCTTGTGGCCTGGCTTACCATATCTAAAACACACATCATTATCAGCTCTACACACACCCTGATGATTCCTACCATACTTTCCTCAGAGCGGATTTGTATGAACACTGTACATAGTACCCTGGGACTTAGAGCCTAGTGCTCTATCACGACTGTCATGCCTGAACTTAGGCACTAGCATACTAGCTGAAGATGGAGCTGGTGCTGAAAACTTTTGGAAAAATTAAGAACGGTTACCATTTTATGACCTTGGTTGAGATAAGTTGAAACTACCTGTTCTAGCCTTTTTATTCTCTATTTTACTTTCTTCTTTTCCTTCTCCTTCTTAATCTGTTGAGCGTGAACCACATGATTAGATAAGTCCATATCTTTAATCAACATGGAGGTCCTACAATCCTTGACCATACTATCAGCTACACCAGATACAAACTTACTCATTCTAAACCTATTGTCTACCACCACAGTAGGAGCATACCTCGCTAACTAAGTGAACTTAAGCGAGTACTCCTTCAACTCATTCTACCTTATTTCAAGTTAATGAACTCATACACCTTAGCTTCCCCCAACTCTAATGAGAAAACACTGTCTAAGAAAGTTATGGTGAATTCCTCCTACTTAACAGGCCTTGTCTTCACACTTCGATCCTTCTTCCACTTCTTATACCACATGTGAGCTACATCCTACAACAGATATGTAGACAACTCTGCACTCTAACTCGAAGTGATGCCTGTGATATCAATCACTATCTTTACCATATCCAGAAACTTCTGTGAATCCTTCTCTGATTTGGATCCCATAAACAAAAGGGGATTTATCTGAATGAATTCCTGACTCATAACTATAGCTATATTTTCCACTGTAATAGCAAGGGAAAAATCCTTTTCGTTGTTTTGAGTAGCTACTAAATAGGCCAGCATCGTAAAAGCAGCCCTAAATTTAGTGTGAGAAACTTGCTCTTTCAGGGAGTCTTCCTGAATATGTCGTGGCATGGGATGATCCCTATTTGGTCTTTTATTGTTTCTTCTAGGAGGCATTCTCTGTAAATGGAATGAAGAATGAATTATAAAGAGATTTTAAATAGATCTCACACCCTTTGACACGACATGAACACTAAAAGAAGGGAAACTTTCCTAAAATATTTCATATCTTCTTATCTATAAGTGTGGCGCACATCACACCCATGCATAAGACTCTACTCAATGCATCTTTCAGAATCCCTAGGATACTTTAAAACCTTAGGCTCTGCTACCAAGCTTTTTTACGACCTGAAGCTACCCCTAGTCACGACAATGGTGCTCATGATCACAAGTGACCACAAGTTAACCCATGAGTTAGTACCTACTATGAGCACTGAGTAAAATAATAATAATAGTGAACACGTACAGAAGATAAAATGATAAGTCCATAAGAATTTGAATACTGAAAGTATGATTAAATCCTAAATCTGATTAATTTGATAAAATATTAGAAACCAAATTATCTATCTGTAGCGACTGACGAGATAGTTAAAACTGACTGTCTGATTGTATGAACGCCTCTAACTGACTGAGAGTTGACAGAATAAGACCCCAACTAACTCCGACTGACTAAAAAAATAAAATACTGAAGTAACTACATAATAGATAATATTCCCTCGATGGATGAGGACTCAAAAAAATTTTTATGCATTCTAAGGTCGCTATTATAGCCTTTTTAGCCTTGGTTTGAGGATGACTCATGTGATATATGGGTTGACAATGAGATAAATGTTCGTAGAAGTTTTAAAGAATGTGTTTATGATGCTTAAAGTGAGTTTCAAACAAGTTTGTACTTAAAATATTCATTTAGAGTTCAACCCGAAAAACTATTGTTACTAGCTAGAGCTAGGTGCTTGTCTAGTTGATTCTGGTAGATTCTATTATTTTTAAATTGTTCCAAATGTTTTTATGTATAATTATATGTGAAAAAACTTGTTTTTAATGATCAAGGGTCAATTAGATCAAGCCAAGGGTCAAAACAATTAGTTAAAGATCAAAGTGAAACTAGCCTATGCTTAGCTAGTATTTCTAGTTCATCGTGTTGGATGTTGGGTTTTTTTGATCTTTAAATTGTTGTGATTAATGATATAGGATTCTTAGTTAATGGATTTATATGATATATAAAGGGTATAAAAGCTTCAAATCAAGTGGGAACAACTCAAAAAGGCTCAGAATGGCTCAACGAAGGCACAATACGCAATTTGATGCACTTTTGGACCCCTGGAATGTCTTGGGCATGTGTAAACTATAGGAGTAGAAAATGGATGTGTAAAAAATATCATTGGATTTAAAATAGGCCTAAAATAGTAACCAATAGGCGTGTGGTAGTCCTAATCGCTCTTACCCTATGACCCGGGTGCATTTCGGTGCTCTCTTGCCTTAGAAAATTTTCTGAGAGCAAATTCTAGTAGCTTAGGCTGATTTAGAGGCAAAACCTTTCCTGGAGTGGGGATAAACCTAGGGTAGCACCCCACTAAGTCCCGGGATCAATAACTAAAGGTTTTACTATCCAACACGGAAAGGGCTTGCTCCTATACTATAAATACATGTTGTATCATGTTTTTACAAATATTTTAGCATATTTTTTTAGAGAAAAGGGCTTCTACAAGTTCTTCATTGTGTTTTTATTTATGTTATTTAGTTCATTCATATTTTTTATCGTTAATTGCTATTTTGTGATTACGATTTTAACTATGTGTGGCTGAACACCCTTTTTCGATGTTGAAGTCAAGAACATAATTATTATTGTGATGGATTAAGTGTGTTTGTTTTGCTTATCAATATTGGTTGTTTGCTTATACTTTTTTTAACTATTTTAAGGATTCTCGACCCTTAGAATACATCCATTGTCAACCTTGTAAACTCGGGATAGGGAATAGGGCGATAGAACATGGGAATAAGCAGAGTATAGTTCTTGATTCTTTATAAAATAAGAAACTTCAATTAGTATCTAGGACAGGGATGTACTTTGATACCTTACTTGATTCATATGTAGGATGACATTTGTTAAGAACTAAAGTGAATTATTACATTCCCGCTCAACGATGTAAGTGTAAGGTTCAACTTAGGTAATAGATTAGAGATTGGGAAAGCATAATCGCGCAATTAACCCTACGAATTAACAAACATGATAAGCAAGATAACAAATAAAATCCAGAAGCATAATATGATTGTTTAGAGTGCTTCAACCCTGGGTTTTCTCTTATTGATTGTCTCAAGACCTTTACTATCCATATTGTTTAGTTTTCATTTACAATTTTAAAACTCTTTATTTGGTTACTCTTGCATCAAATGAATCTAAAAGTATGAACTAAAATCAAATCGTTGCTAAATCTAGTCTCTATAGCATCGATAACTCGTATTTCTTGAAGGCCACTATATTACCTGGTAGACCAGGTACACTTGCGTGTGTGCTTAGGCACTATTAGTTTTTGGTGCCATTTCAAGGAGTTGTTATTTGGAAATTGTTTATTTTAGTTTGACTTTTAGGTTTATTTGGTGTTTCTACGCTTGGTCTTGGTTTTGTTCTTATAGGAAATAGGTTTGAAGTTGATAAGCTGGCAAGGGATCGAGAGTTGGTAGAACAAAGCCCGATACCCAAGCAATTTTAC
Organism: Capsicum annuum; assembly: GCF_002878395.1. NCBI lineage: Eukaryota > Viridiplantae > Streptophyta > Magnoliopsida > Solanales > Solanaceae > Capsicum > Capsicum annuum. The sequence continues at coordinate 154,537,807 of NC_061122.1, read as the reverse complement.
CATTAATGTAGGAGAGAAGCAATCCTTCTCCATAGACTTCCTCAAATACAAGAAGGCCAACAGAATATTGTTCCTATGGCTGAACAACAAGCAGCTGGTAGGAAGGTTAGGGAAGTAGCAGTCCCACTTTCAATGAACTTGACTTCCCCAATTCAAACACCAGCAGCTAGGGGAATTTCAAGTTGAAACACATTATGGTACAGCTTCTTATTAGCAGTGGACAGTTTGCAGGGTTTTCACACGAGGATCCACGAGTCCACTTGCAGACTTTCATTGAGCTAACTGATACATTCACTCCGACTGGAATGACTCTAAATTATGTAAGGCTGACACTGTATCCCCATTCACTTTTAGGGGCAGCAAAAAGGTGGTTGAATACAGAGCTGGTGAATTCAATCATATCATAGGATGACTTAGCCAAAAAGTTTCTCATTATATTTTTTCCATCAGGCAAGACTGCGCAGTGAGATAGTAAGCTTCAAACAGAAGCCTGATGAAAACCTCTATCATGCTTGGGAACACTTCAAGGATCTTCTTCGGGATTGACCACCTTATCAAGACTTGAATGAGATACTTGCTCACTCTTTTGTAGAAGCTCTTAATCAGAATACGAAGATTTTGTTAGATTCAGCCGCAGGTGGTCAAGTGCTGGAATTGACTTATGATGTGTTGTGCACATTGTTGAACCGCATAGCATAAGGAAATCTGTATTGGCATTTAGATTTGAGAATTTCCACAAAAAGAAATACGGGTGTATTAGAGGTGGACCAATTCACAACCTTATTTGCATAGGTTTCTGCACTAAAGAATTTGATCAACACATCATTCAGCAGCATAAAGTTAGGAGCAACACAACCTGTATCCTTAGTCAATAGTGTCCAATAATTTTTAGGTTGGTTTGAGGTATACAAAAATAGTGGTTATTCAATGGCCATGTGTGCTTCAATACAGAATCTGTGATGTATGTAGGTAATGCTCAAAGGCCAATTTATGGTAATCCCTACAACATGAAATGTCAAACTCAGCCACCAAATTATTCATGGAATGTCCCACAACTAAAAGATCAATCAAATCATCCAATGATCAATATGGAAAAGATAATGAAACAACTCTTAGATGGTCAACCACAAGTATTTGTAGATCTGAAAAGTCAAAAGGCAGATTTATAGAATCAGCAAGCGGCCACAAAAATTTTAGAGTTGCAAGTGGGCCAATTATCATAGGCACTAAATATAAGACTACAATATGGGTTGCTAGCAGATACAGTAAATCCAAAGCAGGTTATGGAAATCACCTTAAGAAGTGGTAAAGAGCTTCATAGAAAACCTCCAAAGGCAACAAAGAAGGTAGAAGCTGAGGTGGTGACCCAAAAGGTTTCCAAAAAAGTTGATAATTCAAGAAATTCTGAGTACTTGAAATAAGAAGTTGCTGAATCAAAAGTGAAGAAGACACTGCCATTACCTTTCCCTCGGAGGCAAATTAAAGCGAAGGAGGATGCACTATTTAATTTCTTTGATACATTCAGATAGGTTCAGATTAACTTACCTTTGTTAGATATTTTGCAGAGTATGACCAAGTATGCAAAGTACTTGAGGGATGTGGTAGATAAAAAGTTAAAATTGCAGGATGTGGGATCCATAACACTCACTGAAGAGTGTAGTGCTATGATGACTCAGAAAATCACCAAGAAATTGAGAGATCAGGGGAAGTTTGCTATCCCAATCTAATTTGGAAGTAAAGAGGTCCATGCACTGAGTGACTTAGGGGCGAGTATAAAATTGATACCCCTATCACTATTTAAAACATTGGGCTTGGGAGAGCCAAGACCGACCACTATGGTGTTGCAGCTGGCAGATGGGTCATTCATACATCCGAATAGAATAATTAAGGATGTCCTTATAAAGGTTGGTAAATTCATTATACCTGCTAACTTTATTGTTGTTGATTTTGAGATAGATAAATAGGTACCAATTATCTTGAGGCATTCATTTTTAGTAACCGGAGGAGCGTTAATTGATGTTAGAGAAGGAACAGTCAAAATGAGGGTAGAGGATGAAAATGTGGTGTTTGATGTATACAAAGCACCCATAATTACATCCCAAGTTAAAGATTTATGTATGATTAATGTTATTGAAGGGGACAAGTATGGGGTGTCTATTCCATAAAATACCTCTGACATGATGGAATTTGATGAGCCTGAAAAGATTAAAGTTGAGAAATATGTTGCTCTTGAGAATTCACACCCAAAAGGGGTGAAAAGGATAAGAATATGGCCTCCAAGTGTGAGGAAAAAGATGAAGGAATATGGTTTAGTTGAGCTAGGTCATGCCACGACACTAAATCAGGCATTGTTTGGGAGTAACCCAAGGTAATTAGGTATGTTTTCTTTTTAGTTTTTTAGTTTTTATTTCTCGTAGTTTTTGTTTTTGGTTGAGTCACGGGATAATAGAAAGTCTGAGTACCATAAACCTAAGCTAAGGAGCATGGGAAAAATTGAGTGTGGAATCCCATGGATCTCCTTTATGCAAAAAAGATGCAACTAGCTAGGACTAGAGGCCACAGGGAGTATTTTTATCTCTTACCTTTAAAATTCACTTTAGGAACAAAGTAGATTTTTAAGTGTGGGGTGAAAAAATTTCTAAATTTTGGCTCAGTTTAAAAAAAATTGTGTGAGATATTCTTGTTGGTGCTATTTTTTATTACATGATGCAAGTGGTTTGTGTATAAAAGTATGTTAATTGAGTGAATTGTTATTTTGAAACTCTTAGGCTCATTTTATGACTCTTGAACTTATTGGCTTGATTTTGAATTCATGTTATTATTTGGTTGGGAGTCTATGAATATCCTATTGAGTAGATCATTTGCCATGTGTGATGTGAGTTTTTTATATATTCCTTGTTGTATGTGATGTCTAGAACTTTCTCGGTTTATGTGTGAAGCGAATAAAGAATGTGGGTTTAGGAGATGATAAAGGCATTTCTTTAATAGCCTTGTTTTATACCTTCCATTTGTCCTACCCATTTTTCATTATCCTAGTTAACCCCTACTGAGCCTTAGCCTTTTCTTTTGTAGTTTCATATGTAGTCTAATGTAATACCCTGTACTTTTCCTGGCTTGAAAATTTTTATCAAAAAAGTTAGAAGATTTATTTGAAATATTAATACACTTTTGTAGATGTGGTATTTTCAATATTTTCACTTTTTTTCATGTGGGAAATTCAATAAGCTTTCCATCGATACCAAATTCACCCAAATCCAATACCCGGGCAAAGAGTTAGAGCCTTTTTAGTGAGATAGTGTATCACCTGAGCCTTCAGTGCATCGCGGAGATAGCTCAAATGGAAATTGTCAATTTCCAGTGTTGCTCCACGATAGTGGTGCATCGCGCCAAACTTCCAGGTCATAGACAAGGTGGCAACGCGATAGCTCCACATCGCGCCACTATGCAATTTCCCATTTGTCACTTTCCAGTGACTTGGCGCAATAGCGACGCGTCGCGCCAAGGATGAAAATTGGAAAATTTTCTCAGAAATTAAAGACGTGTCTTAGGGTTAAAAGGGTCAATTTCCCACCCTATATAAGCCTTATAACACGAGATTTAGCCATAATTTAGCAGCTTATACTCAATTACTCTCAAAAACTCTCAAGGACAAGCCCTAGGGTTTTCATAGAAGGTATAATTCCAAGGGAATTCACCATCAAATTTCAAGAACCTCTCTATCAATCTTCATAGAATCATAAGCTAAGGTATGCGTAGTATTCATTCATGGACTCCTTTTGTCCATGAAGTCCAAGAATCTCTTTTCTAAATTCAAGTTATGGATTTTCTTTTTGAATTTCATGATTGTATTGCTCTTGTTCATGTTGATAATGACTAGTTCTATTCTAATCCATTTTTGGTGATAAATTGCATATGTAATCGATTAGTAATGATGTAGACTCATGTAAACGTAGGATTAAAACCCTTGGACGATGAAATTAGAGATGAATCATGATGTTTGATTGTTGTATAATGTTATTTACACATTCTATGTCTACCATGTGTATGATTAAATGCCTAGATAAAGGAACATTTCCCAGCTAGCATGATATCGTAAAATCCCCATGTATGTACAAGGCTATGCAAATCACATGTTTGGTGAAGTGCTTCAATATATAAATTATGAATTGTGCTGTTGGTCATGTGTTTAAGTAGGCCATGCTATGTCAGTTTCTTCTCATCGAGTCCTGGGGGTACTTGTACTCGAACATTTAGCTGTGTGCCTAGAGCCATGTCACGTTTTCATGATCTCCCCAGTCAAGCTATGATCTATAGATCTCAGTCAGTCATGAGACTCAGGAAATCTCAGAAATCTCAGTAATCTCAGTAGGTTAGTAATCTCAGTGACCTCAGTACTCAGTAATCTCAGTAACCTCAGTTTTCCCAGTCAATCTCAATAACTTCAGTATTCTCAGTCGATGCTCAGAACTCAGTACATTCCGTCAGTCAACAAAACTCAGTAAATTCAGTTTAGCTCCACTAAACAATACCACTAGTATCAGTTTAGCTCATCTAATCAGTTCAGTTCAACTAATGAGTTCAGTTTAGTTAATCAGTTTTGCTCAATTAATCAGTTCAATGTCTTTTAGATAGGAGTAGGATTCAGCACCGAGTGATCCTAAGGATGGAGACTCACCTGCTAGATAGGACTAAGATCCCTAGAAGCAATCCCTAAGTTCTAGAACCACGTAGCCAGCATAGGTTTGAGATGTCACGCGTTAGATAGAACTGACATACTCAGGGATCACCCATTAAATGTAAATATATAGGACTAATGCCAGGGGTCACCCGCTAGATTAAGACTAACTCGATAGTAGTTGTCTTTACCAGTGGCACGATATTGATACTCTTTTAGCTGGGGTTACAAGTTAGACCCCAGTTAGATTAGCATGGGGCATGTCGGTTAGATGAATACATCCCACAGTTTCAGTTACAGAATCAAGACTGTCAGATATAGTCAATTCAGCCCAGTTCTATAGATTTAAGACTGTCAGATACAGTCAATCCTCATCATTATAAATAGACTCCGAGATCATCCACTAGATAGGACTGATCTCAACTATGGTCAATCAGTAGCAGTATAATCAGATTCAGAGATCACTCGCTAGGTAGGACTGTTCTCAGAATAAGTCAAATCTTCTTTATTATCAGTATACTCAGAGATCCCCCACTAGATAAGATTGATCTCAGATATAGTACAAAACTTAGCTAGCTCCATCAGATTCGATTCAGGACTGTCAAACACAGTCACTTATGTTATCAGTTATTAGAACATATGTAATCATTCTTCTACTTCAGGAGTGCCAGATACAGTCAACCAAACTAGTTCTTCATAATCAGAGTTATCAGACACAGTTATCCATGTATCAGTAGCATAGTATCAGTCCCTCAGTATTCATTAATACAATATCAATTTCTCATTCATCAGTGACTTAGATGTCAATATTAGTAGACTCTATAGTTAGAACTTAGTATTAAGTCATATCATGATCTAAGTTACAGTTACGTAATCATGCATGTATTCTCACGTTCATGTTAGTTAGCCAGTTAGTATTGTTCATGTATATGAACTATTTGCATTCAGCCTACCTCACTTGTATACCAGTACATTCATAGTACTGACTCATTTACGCTATGGTGTCTTACATCATAGGTTTAGAAGTACGAGCTCCAGAGCATCAGTAGCATCCTAGTTGAGAAGTCAGAGTCAGCTGTGAGTCCTTATCCTTATAGGACATGATAATTACATTATTATTACTATTTTTAGATTATTTCAGTAATTGGAGTTAGTTGGGGACATGTCCCATTTACTTCTTATTCAGATAGTTTAGAGGCTTTCAGACTACGGCATGTCAAGTAATTATTTTAGATTTGTTTTGGTATTGGTATACCATTTTTAGATGTTGTGTTATCAGTTGATTTTTCAGTATTGAACCTTATGGCCTTTCAGTTCATGTTTCTATATTATCATGTTATATTATACAGTGTACAGGTACAGATATCAGTCATGAGTTAACTTGTGGTCCTTTGGGGTCATGAGCACCGGGTAGTGTTCCAGTTCAGAAAAATTGGGCTGTTATATCTAATCCCCTTATTTGATAGACCATAATTTGATCCAAAACGCTCCTAAGTGCTTTAATAAAAAAAAACAATTGAAAAAGGAGTGTAAGAAATTGAAGAAGAAAAGGGTGAAATTGATGCCCCGAGGTAAGAGTTATTAGTGTTTATAATTGGTGTGTGGTGGTTGGTATTGATATAAATGGTGTTAAAAATATTCCCATGATTATAGAGAATGAAAAAAATTGAATCTTGAAGGAATAAGCAATCTACCCACCATGTGTTTGTGAAAATGCTTAAAAGAGATGGGGCAAAAACAAAGGTATGGATTAATGAATAAGTGTAGTTTGGTTATTGGAGAGTGATTTTAAATGTATAATTTATTGTATTAAAGCTCTTAGAGAGGTTAGTCACTATTTCCAAATAGTTCCTACCCGTCTCTTAGCCTACTTTACAAACCAAAAAAGTCCTAATTGATCTTAAGCTTTACATTAGACTATTAGTGGAGCATTACACTAAGGGCAAGCCTATTGTTCATTGTTTTTAACTTGTGAATTCTTTTTGAGAGTGAACGTGATTTGATTCTTTTACCCATTATGTTCTAAATTGCTTAATTATGAGTGATTATGGGCAACTCTCTTGTTGTGAGGGCACATGTTTTATGAATATGGGTGATTTGTATGATGTCTTTTATTGAATCATAAGCATGATTTTTCCAACTAAGAGAGTCAATTCTTGAGGATAGAATGTTTTGGAGTAGTGTTCATAAGCTTTCAATTGTGTTTCTAACATGCTTAGTATAGTAACTTACATTTTGTGTAGTCATTGTGCTACTAGCTTGAGTGTCTTGCATGTAGAAGAAGTGTAGAGTCTTCATCTCATGATGTTTATAGTTAATATTTGTTCGAGGACGAACAAGGCTTTAAGTGTGGGGTGGTGAGTTGGGAGTATTTATGCATTCTAGCGTCACTATTCTAACCTTTTTGGCCTTATTTTGAGGATGATTCATGTGATATATGGGTTGATAATGAGATAAATGTGCATATAAGTTTTAAAGCATGTGTTTATGATGTTTAAAGTGAGTTCCAAACAAGTTTGTACTTAAAAGATTCATTTAGAGTTCAACCCCGAAAACTAGTGTTACTAGCTTGAGCTAGGTGCTTGTCTAGTTGATTTCGGTGGATTATATTGTGTTTAAATTGTTTCAAATATTTTTTATGTATATTTATATGTGAAATAACTTATTTTAAATGATCAATGGTCAATTGGATCAAGCCAAGGGTCAAGACAATGAGGTAAAGATCAAAGTGAAATTAGCCTATGCTTAGCTCGTGTTTCTAGTTCATCGTTTTAGATGTAGGATGATTGGTGAATGGATTGTGATGATATATAAAGGATATAAAAACTTCAAATCAAGTGGGAACAACTCAAAAAGTCTCGGAATGGCTAAACGGAGGAACAATACGCAGATTGACACACTTTTGGACCTTTGGAATGTATTGGGCGCTTGTTAACAGTAGGAGTAGCAAACTGACGCATAAAAAATATCATTGGATTCAAAAGAGTCCTAAATTAGTAACCAATAGGTTTGTGGTAGTCCTAATCACTCTTATCCCATGACGGGGGCTCATTTCGGTGCTCCCTTGCCTTAGAAGGCGATTTGGAGGTGATGCCTTGCCTGGAGCGGGGATAAACCTAGGGCAGCGCCCCACCAAATACCGGGCTTAATAACTGAAGGTTTTATTGTCCAACACAGAAAGGGCTTACTCCGATACTATAAATACATGTTATATCATGTTTTTACACATCTTTTAGATTATTTTGGAGAGCAAAGGGATGCTACAACTTCTTCATCAGGTTTTCATTATTTTTATTGAGTTCATTCATGTTTTTAGTTGTTAATTACTATTTTGTGATTATGATTATGACTATGCATGTCTAAACACCCTTTTTCGGGGTTGAAGCCAAGAACATGATTATTATTGCTATCTATTAAGTTTGTTTGCTTTGCTTATCAAAATTGGTTGTTTGCTTATTCTTGTTTTAACTATTTTAAGGATGCGCGACCCTTAGAATACATCCATTGTCAACCTTGTGAACTCGGGAGAGGGAATAGGTCAATAAAACATGGGAATAAGTAGAGTATTGTTCTTCATTCTTTATAAAATAAGAAACTTGAATTAGTATCTAGGACAGGGATGTACTTAGATACCTTACTTGATTCATATGTAGGATGACAATTGTTAAGAACTTAAGTGAATTATTACATCCCCGCTCAACGATGTAGGTGTAAGGTTCAACTTAGGTAATATATTAGAGGTTGGGAAACCATAATCGCGCAATTAACCCAATGAATAAACAACCAAGATAAGAAAGTTAACGAATGAAATCCAAAAGCATAATATGATTGTTCAGAGTGCTTCAACCCTAGGTTTTCTCTTATTGATTGTCTCAAGACCTTTACTATCGACATTGTTTAGTTTTAATTTACAAATGTCAAACTATTCATTTAGTTACTCTCATATCAATTGAATCTAAAAGTGTAAACTGAAATCAAATCGTTACTAAATCTAGTCTCTATGGGATTGATAACTCAGATTTCTTGAAGGCCACTATATTACTTAGTAGTCCACGTACACTTGCGTGTGCGCTTGGGCGTTGTCACTATGTAAAATTGGGAAACTGAGCATCCAAACCTAAATTATAAGACAACATAGCGCAACGTAGAGTATGCGATTAGTACTTTAAATGTACCGGTACATAAGATGAGTACCGGCTAGATTGCATGGGATAACTGAGCAATAATGCATAAAGATATAATATCTGAGAATGCAAGACCAAGCATAAATATATTACTGAGATAAATCTATAATCTAAAAGACTGAAAGTTGTATAACTGAATAACTAAAAATCTGTACACTTAATCAAACAAACCTAAGCTAAAACACACTGAATATGGTACTGAGACTGTAGGAGGTATCATCTAACCGATATACCCCAATCTGATCTAATCGGGGTCCAACCTATAATCCCAGTTGAAAGGGTGTCAGTACCGTGCCATCGGTACTAACACTATCTATGTGGATCTACTAAACTGGTGTCCTGAAAGACATAGGAGTCACCCTCATCTTGCAGGTGCCCTCATGAGATATGTGTCTACCCTCAACTGGCAGGAAGACATCTCAAACCTACGCTGGCTACGTAGTTCTGGAACTTATGGACTGCTACTAAAGGTCACACCCTCTGATGGGAGGTGAGGCCTCATCCCTAGTTCGCTCGATGCTAAATCCCACTCCCAACTGAACTAACACTGATACTATACTGAACTAAGTTTAACTGGTGCTCATAATGATCATAAATCTCTAAGTATACTTATAAAATTCAATAATTAACTGTCAGAGAATTTAAAAAACCGAAATCATGTATAACATATTGGTATTGGGTGTTCATATCCTGCCAGCACTGAATAAAACATTAATATTAGAGAAACATGAACACTGAACATGGGAACGCCCTAAACATGGGAAACAACATGGCGACATGGATAATTTCTTAACCTGGGGATTTAACTTAGAAATATCAACACTCAACATATAAAATGGCTTACTCCACTTGAAAATACTTGTAAACATATCTTATACTTGAATTACAAGAGATTCATGAACCTAGTTCATCTTGAACATGTAAAAACTCATAATTTAAACAAAAGAGTATTTTTGGACTTCATAGGTGAAAGAGACCCATGAATGAACATCCAAGATACCTTACAAGATGAAATCTTAAAGATTCCTTGAGGATTTCTTAAACTTGAAGCTTGAATTCCTTGATTTCTTGCGAAAGAGTTTGGACTTGTTCTTGGAGAAAGGAAGGATTTCTTAAGAGCAATTTATGAATAAAAGGGTAAATAATGCTCTTTGGAAGCCCCAAATTCATTTTATAAATGGTTTAGGTAAAGGGAAATGACCCAAATACCCTTAAAATTCAAAGAACAACAATTAAACAGAACAGGAAGGGAGCGGCACAAGCTCTGGAGCGGTGGACTAAACTAGACAATGCCTGCCCTAGAGTGATGGACTGGACCAGGCGGCGCCCGCCTTACCCTGGTGGACTAGAGGGGGCGGTGCCTGCTTATCCTGATGGTTCTAGTGGTTTGGTTTCCAAAAGTGCCCCTACGCTCATTCTAAAATTCCAAAACTCACCCGAGATATACTTCCTTCTTAAAAAGGCTCTGAGCCTACTACGTAGCTAGGCTATGAGATTGATTCTCTGATGATAGAAAGAGAGAGGATAGAGGATCACGCTTATAAGCAGCCTTTTCCATTGTCTTTCATTGATCCTGGTTCTATCAAGCCAGCTTCTTCAATCCTGGTGTGAACTTTTTCCTGCCTTCTTACCCAAGAGGAACATCCCCGATAATAAATCAACCTAAAAATCAACGTCTCGGGGTCAGGGGTTAAAATAAAATCATCGAAGTTTAGGAGCCTTCAAAATTACTAAGTCCTCAAGACTTAGTAAAAATTCCAAGTCTTGAACCTCTCAAACATGCAACTGTGAGCTGAATTGAGCTTGGGATCTTACAGGGTACTACAACTAGCCAATCCAACACTCCATCAAGGTAAAGAAATAGCCACTGGTACATATCACTAAGGAGAAACGCTTCACTAATCCTCACTAGGCCGAACAAATGCTAAAATGGGGATTTCCTGAATCCACCCAAGAATCACATCATCAAAGAAGAAATACCAATCTCAAAACCAAGGTCAAAGTCGAGACCATCACCAGAGAACCGCCAACCCAACTAATGAGTTTCCAATTTGCCAACTTAACATGTGATCATAGGAAAGGCCACCTTCCTCTAACTTTCCAATTAAACTAGACAAAACCATATCACAACAACAAAGGAGTATCCAATATCCACACCAACAATAGAGCAAACCATCCCAAGGAAACGAACCCAACATACATATGAGATGAATCCACGACATCTTAACATCAATAAAAAAATCACTATCAGATGATGAAATAGCCATAAACGAAGAATGGACCTCAAACTGGTCCATCTAACAAATGAGTTATACCGAAAGGGATAGCCAAAACAAAACCCTTTGAAACGCAAGAGCCAAGTCTACAATCTTAAACTCAATACAAGAAACATGACTAAATTGCCGACTCGAAAACCATAAAGAGAAATGGAAGAGCAATTTACCTCTGATCCCATAATACATTCCCAAATCAATCTAATACAGATAACCAAGATGGAACACAATCAACCTCGCCATGCTAAGGGAAAGAATTAATCAAATTGGGAAATATTTACTCAAGCCACCAAATAATATTACAAGAAAATGAAAGTATAACTAGATAACACTAGTCTATATAGCTACCCAACGAGGATAAAATTCATCAAGTAACAACATCAAGTAATAATATCAAGTAATATAAATAGCCTCACATAGTGGTAGCAATAGCAATAGCAATATCAATACCAATCATATAGAATAGGTGGTACAAAAATAAACAACAATATCTTATACCACTCAAGGGCTACAATAGGGGTCATGTACCATGATAAATGGGACTCGAACCCAAAACTATACCCATTGGGGAAACATCATTATAGATCTACTACATCCACTACTAAAAGAAATAAACCACAGAGTAGTAACATAATCATGAATTTAATAATAAAGAACATAATAATTGATATCAATTCATCAAGGCATATAATTATCAATGGGCATGAAAACCCCAATAAACATAAAAAGAGATAAATGCAAGAAATAAAACCACACCAATCATGGAAACATTTGCAGTCACATGCCTGATGGGCATAAGAAAAATAAAGCTGAACGGGTCCAAATTAAATCAACCGACTAAATCATAAACTAAGGTGCCAAGCGCACCATTTCTAATTGAAGATGTCATAACGTCATAAACTGATCCAAATAAGCTGAAGGACGGTAAATATCATGTTTGGGACACTCCCTAGACTAGTAGTTGGTCAATCTGCAGTTGAAGCAAACTTTTGAAGCACCAACATGGCGAGACACAAGCTGAGCCCAAATAGCTGGCCAACTATTACTGAGAGAACTTTGGAAAATTGTGTCCATATATCCAAAATCACATTCTATCTCAGGAACCCTAGGCCGGCAAGGAAAATATATGTTAACTCTAGTTGATCATCTATCTCATACTTGGGGTATTCTCAGAACTAGTGTCTCATTATGACATAACCAAACTAAGATCTTGGAATACTTTGAGATATTGCCTCTGAATATCCATAATGGTCTTCATGGCCTGAAGAACCATACCATACTCTGTAAGTCTAATGAGAACTTTGCCCACTATGATCACCACAATAAGTTTGAGAACTACTCATAGTATAGCATACTGTCTGCATAGAATCGATGGGCTACAGGTTAAGATGAACTCTACCAGAAGAATCCTCACTCTCGGTTAAAATACCAATAGCATTTTACTGATGGAATGCCTCTAACTACCATTTCTATAAGTCTCACAACATCCTTATGGAAAGAAGATTCAGCTGCTATCCAGTGCTCTGACGCCAAACAGAGTGGAAATACCAACCCTCTAACACATCCTTACACCAATGTCCGGCTCAGTAGGATGTTCTATAGGAAAATGAATGGACCATATGAGAAATCCAATCTTGTACTCAAAACTAGTAAAGAACCCTGATGAATACCAATAGACCCATATTCTTTTTGGCTTCCGCTGAAGATTTTCGATGTCCATCTCAAACTCTCTAGTCTAACGCTACGCTAAAACTTTGGAAATATGTGTTGAAGTCTCATCTGCATCTATCGACAATGTCTCATAGTTATTTAGGGATAGAAAGGAGTTAAATGATATGTTTGAGGTTCATAATAATGCGGCTATACAGTAAGGAGTCAAGAAGTGAATTTCCTAAAATATCATTGTAGCCTCCTAAAGATATGTTGAGGATGTCTCCGCACTGATCCTCAAGACTTTACTAAAACTTAGCTCTCGTACTAATACACTGTTATAACCTAGGCTTTGATACCAATCTATCATGACCCAACTTCCCATGTCATGAAGGCGCCTACCATAACTTACCAGTAGGCAAGACAACCCAAAGTCTAGAACGGCTAGTAATGAACTACTTTATTAGTACAAGAGCTTCTAAATATAAGAAGAGTACAAAAGTGATATATCAAGGAGGAATATGCTGATATAACTTATCTCCAAATACAACTTAGAGACTAGTCTAATACATAGGAGAGAGATAAGTAATACTTCAAATGTTAGGATCTCACTCTAAGTCTCCAAACTAAGGCTGCTCTGTGCGATGTACACATCAATGGCAATAATCTGTACTATGATTTGAAGGCTTCAAAAGTGTAGTATGAGTACCAAGTGAATGGTACTTAGTAGACATCTGCCATCTGAGCTCCAAAGATAAAGCCCATAGACACAGCATATAAACAGAATGAAATGTACACCCAAGTGTTCAAAAATCATATAACAAGTAAATGAGAATAATAAGGTAAAACTATCCTATTCATGAACAAAAGTCTAACATAACAAGACTAATGAAATATCAAGGTGAATCATCTTATTCAAGCCATACTTAGGAATCTCAACACTATACCATATATCCTTAGCAAATATACGAATAAAGAGCGGAAGAAGAATATATAATAATATCAATGCCAAGGAACAAATATACAAAATCAATAATTAAGGGAGGGATATACTATAGTACCATAGCTTCATATTGCTAGATATATATATGTATGTATGTATGTATGTATATATATATTTATACATATAAATATGAGGTCATCTCAAAGAATAACCTATATCAACAAAACTTCATTCTAAGACCTCATGATAATACTATAAGGATTTAAATACTATCATACTCAGGGTTTCTAATCCATATGTCTAGACATGGATAATCATGCATAGTAATGTGATCATAATATAGATGAGGCCGAAGACATACCTCAATCTCGATATTGGATCAATGACCAATTTGTCATAGGCTAGCCATAATAATGATCATAACAATGATAATAATAATATCAATAACATTGTAAATAATGGGCTACTTCGGACAACCAAATACCTAGTCGAGCCCATGTGTACCCCTACCACCTTAGACTCGGAAGGTACAATCAGCATACAATAACACAAGGCATATTCTTTATCCATATCTATGCAACCATCCTATATCGGCTGATAAATATAGGTACATACTGGTAATAGGCGATGTATATACAGAATTGAATGCAAAGTACACAAGTAATATTACAACTCATCATAGTTGTCCTTATTAGGACCATCATCATCATCATCAACCTCCGGCCTTGCCTTGCAGCAACATATCATTAATATATCCTTCAGCCCTACCGAGTATCAGCATCATCATAATAGTATCCTATGGCATTGTCGGGTATCAACATCATCAAAATAGTATCCTCTAGCCTTGTTGGGTATCAACATCATCAAAATAGTATCCTCCAGCCTTGCTAAGTATCAACATCATCACAATAATATCCTTCAAACTTGTTAGGTATGAACATCATCACAATGGTATCCTCCAGCCTTGTCGGGTATCAATATCATAACAATAGTATCCTCCGACCTTGTTGGGTATCAACATCACCACAATAGTATCCTCCAGCCTTATAGGGTATCAACCTCATTACAATAATATCCTTTATCCTTGACAGGTGTCAATATCATCACAATACAGACATTATCGAATATTATACACTAGACTACTCATAAACATAGTCATATCACCACAGAATATCTATCTAGTCAACACTTCCCAACTACTCGTTATTCACTAACCAATGCTTATTATGATAGGACCACTGGTCTGCTAGTCATAACCTAACCTTTAGTTATAAGACAAAATATTATCCTTCACATAATCCTTATTGATGGGATAGCAACTAGCCACTATTTATTTAATAGACAACATCTAACATCAAGTTAAGGTTCATCACTACACTGAATTTCCATTTATTCACTATTCATTATTATCAACTAATCATTCTATATCTGATCATTATTATTAGAAAACATAGAACCATTTATCATCTAATCGTCTTTTATTAATAGACACAATTCATAAATTAACATTGTTTACCAACTAATCCTCGCTTAACTATTCATTAGTCAATTATTTAGCAACTATTCATTGTTATTAACTAGCCACCTCTTATTACCAACATTACTTATTATCTAGCATCATTGATACACAACTCCCCATTTAACGTCTAATCAACATCATAAACTTAGGCATAGATATCAGTAATCTTCACTTATGCTAAACTTGACATCATCATTAGCCATATATCAACTATCTCTAACTATCGTATTTCAACTAAGCAAGATTCATTAATGAAAATATTAGATTCCTAGCCATCAAGTGCTATAGTCACCTAATAGACAACTAGCTACCATATCTTAACCGTTAAATAGGTAGAACATTTATAAGATCGTATTTCATCTATAATCACATCAATTTCTAATATAATAATCATGAATGTACCTCTTCTATGCAAGCCATCTCCAGTATCTAATCAATAAAGTCATAAGAAACATACCACGTCTTCCTCCATCCGATATTGGAGTGATGTGTATACAAATATATATATGAATCCATAAATTTTAATCGTATCTTTTATAATGATAAGAACTTATCAGATATCCAATCATTACCATAACATGGCTCTTGTCCTAATGACATATCAGGAATAATCGCAATATCAAAATCATGGCCTTAGGCCTATATACATATCAGGAACTCATATCGATAATCATATTTATAAGTCGTAGCATATCTCTAACCATCTCACACATGGAAGGCATCTTACACATAAGAGGCATAATTTCAATATGTATGTAATCATTCTCCTACATAAGAGGTATCTCATAACTAGGAAGCATAATATATATAGATATTTAATCATCTATAGGATATCTTAAATCAAAAGATCAAACATCATGACTATGAGGAGTATCACCTCTCTAGGCCAACTACCTTATCTAAAAGGAACCTCGTCTTTATAGGCCCAAAATTCATGGCAAAAAGAAATAGAAACTTTATAGGCCAATTATTAGGTCAAAGAGTAAATAGCATCTCTATAGGCCAATCATCAAGTCTAAGAGAAAATAACATCTCTATAGGCCAATCATCAAGTCTAAGAGGAAATAGCATCTCTATAGGACAATCATTAAGTCTGAGAGAAAATAATATGTCTATAGGATAATTATCAAGTCTAAGAGGAAATACCATTTCTATAGGCCACATAATGTATCTAAGAGGAATATCATCTCTAAATGCCTAATATCACTTCCACTAGAAGTATCATAACTATAACTCAAAAGCCACAATTCGAGAAAATCAATATAAGTTATCAAGACATGAAGTATCTTTATTCTAAGGTTTACTAGCCTCATCTATGTCTAACATCCGCAACTATGTCCACAAGGCTTAACACAAGTTTAGGCCTAAGTGGTCCGGACGATCCCACTTCTAATCCTTAATTTCCATAATTAGCCACACCATGCCCCCAATCTAGGCTAAGGTATCTAGTCCAACTTCTAGATGTTAAATAAGACACATTAAAGCCTAAGATAGCAACTTCAACTAGAAACAAGGGTACTTAAGCCAACTCTACCCAACTTAGGGTTTCAAGACTACCACACTATCCCAATAATGTCAACGATACAAATCACGATTCAAATGCTAAAACCGCAGCCGAAACATAGGTTTACATCATAACCATATCACAACTAATCTAAATTAAAGAGGTAAAGCAGTAGGATTCAAAATGGGTATAAATATGCCATTTTACGGGTCCCAAACCCTCATCTAAACTCCAAACATCAAAAATAAAGGCCAAGTCATACTACTCATAATCAAGACTCATATCCATATCCACACATAACATATATCACACATCATCTATATAGAAAAGTAGGCAGAAGCCTACCTTAAGGCCAAACCACAAAACCTCACTTTATGCACTGTTTGCTCGTCTTCACTTAACAATCCACAAAATGTCATTACGCTATTAAAATCATAATATATTCATTAATAAGAGTGTAATGATATACATATTATACTATTATTCTTCGAATCAAAAAATGACACCAAAATCTCAAGTGGGTCCCACATATAAAAAAAGAGTTTCCAAGGCAAACCTAATGTTCACACATGAACAAGGTATACTTTTAAAAACTATTCTGGAAGTCCTTACTATTAGTGAGATTCTTCTAAATGACATACACTATGTGAGCTATCATAGTGTCTAACATCTAGTTTTCTTATGGGAAAACCTCACGTTGGGGAGAGGTTTCATACTCTTGCAAAGAAGTATAACCTAATCGAAGTGATCACCTATTTGTCTATCATCCATATTGAAATGGGAATAATCTGATAATCTGAACCTACATTGGCTCGTAGTTCTAGGGCATGTAAACATACCCAACTCAATACTAAATACTACTCCCTTTAATCTGTATGCTCATTTTGTAAGAAATCTACTTTAAAAACTAATATAAGGGTTCACAATGAAACCACTAGTAAATTTGTTTATTGTAAACTGTAGCTAAATCTATAAAGTGGATTCCATATCTAAGCTAACATCAAAAGATCAAATCTTTGTTCAAAATTTAAATATAACAAATCATAGGATACTTAAAAACATAATCTTCTTGAAATAACAACATTCAAACTAGGGATAATAACCTATGCTTCTATTTCATGTCAAATCATCATAAAACTTACACTAAGTAATGAAAATATAGATAATTTAAGTCTAAATCTCGAAATTTCTGCAATACGCATGAATATACAAAAGTAGTCATGCAATTTAACATCTAATTCACTTGAAATCTCATAATCTTGCAAATAACTATATTGGGTATGAACCGTAATTTGAAATTAGTGGGTAATCATACAAAATCATGTAACTTTGTAATTTAAAACTAGTTTTGGGAACAAGGATTAAAGAATTATCCTTGTTGAAAACCCCACATACCTTAATTGATGATTAGATTAGGAAACTTGAACTTTGAGTTCCTATTTGTGTTCTTGAAGATAGATTCTTGAAGTTCTTGAATTGGAAATCTTTAACTTTGAGCTATCTTGGAAAAAGAATGGTGGAATTTGGATTTCTTTGGGATGAAGGTTTGATGTTCTAGGTTTTCTTTGAGAGAAATTTGATGAAAAGTGAGCATAATAGGCTTAGAATAAGTTTAATCCGCTATTATTCATGGTTTGGAAGCTTGGGAAAAGACCAAATTGCCCTTTTAAAATTCTACTCGAAACTAGAAATACCAATTTTGCCTCCCACTGCGACACGCCGCTATCGCGGTGGCTTACTGGAAAAAGAAAGATTGCTATTTTGTCCTTTAGCATAATCATAATGCATCATTGGAAAAGGACGAGTACCATTTTGCACTTCACAGTGACATAGTGTCAGTCCAATAAGGAATGTTAGTACGATACAGGCTAATTATGAGGAGCTACTAGAATGGGATGAATGGGAATTGGAGCTTCACTGTGACGCGGGCCAATCATGGTGCTTCACTAGAATCGGACAATTGTGAATCTTTCCTTTACCGTGGCACAATGCTTATTACGGTGATCTACTGTTTTCACTAAAATCGCCATAACTTCTTAATTGAGCATCAGATTAAGGCAAAATTAGTATCGTTGGAAAGCTAATTCAATTATCTACACATTGAAGGGTCTAAAACTAGAAAATTCTACTCATATCAAGAGTTATTTATTTTTAAAGTTGAACCTTAACATTCTAAGAGCTAAACTGAGCTAAGAAAAGTATGGTGTATTACATTATCTCCCTCTTGGGAACATTCATCCTCGAATGGGACTAGTTAAACTGAAGATTTTGAGGAACTAAACTGAAACAACTGCATGACTGAATCTAAAACATACTGAGCAACTGATCTAATCTGTAAGTGCATGGATTTACAGGAAGATGACTACATAACTAAATCTGATACTAGGAAAGAACTGAACTAACAAAGACCATTACCTTTGGCTGAATCTAAGTTTGTGGAGAAGAGATGAGGAAACTTGGTATGTATATTTTCTTCTTCTTCCCAAGTATCACCCTCAGTAGACTAATTTTCCCACAGAACATTGACCAAGGGAACTTATTTTTTCTTTAGTCTACGGATCTGATGATAATGAATCTCTACTGAAAGTTCTTCGTATGAAAGGCTATTCTTAATATCTATGCTTTCTAGAGGAACTACAATAGCTCAATCGTCCATGCACTTCTTCAATAAGGACACTAGAACACAGGATGAATTGATGATAAGTCTTTGGATAGCTCAAGCTCATACTCTACCTTCCCTACGCGACTCAAAATTCTGTAGGGGCCTACATATCGAGGGCTAAGCTTCCCCTTTTTGCCAAATCTCTTCACCCTCTTCATGGGTGAAACTTCCAATACATAAGATCATCTACTTCAAACTTAAGATCTCTCCTTATTACATTTGTATAAAATTTCAAACAACTCTGAGCTACTTTTAATATCTCTTGAATCAATTGAACTTTCTCCATGGCTTCAAACACCATATCTGGCCCAATCAAATTGACCTTACCCACTTCAAACCAACTGATTTATGATCTATATATTCGCCCATAAAGAGCTTCAAGAAGGGCCATTTGAATACTAGAATAGTAACTATTCTTGTAGGTAAACTCGATAAACGACAAGTGGTCATCCCAACTGCCTTTGAAATCAAGAACACATGCCCTCAACCTATTCTCTAAATTCTGAATGGTCCTTTTGGCCTGACTATCTGTCTGCGAATGAAAAGATGAACTAATATAAACTTGGGTACCAACACTCTTCTGAAAGTCTTTCAAAAACTGAGAGGTAAACTAACTACCCCTATCTGAGATGATGGATAAAGGAACTCTGTGCAATCTAACCAACTCTCTGATATACAGCTTAGCATAATCTTCAGCTGTGTAGGATGTGTGAACTAGCAAGAAATGAGCTGATTTAGTCAATCTATATACTATAACCCAAATCAAATTATGCTGACAATGCGAATGGGGTAACCCTATCACAAAGTCTATGTTCACCTCTTCCCACGTCCAAGTAGGAATACCAAACTCTTACAAAGTACCACTAGGTCTTTAGTGCTCTACCTTAACCTGTTGACAAGTTGTACACTTGGCTACAAATTCTGTGATATCTTTCTTCATACCACTCCACCAATAGAGTTCCCGCAGATCGTGATACATCTTGGCGGCTCCCAGATGAATAAAATAATGCACACCATGCACTTATGCCACAATGCGTTGCCTCAAATCATTAACATGTAGAACATATAATATACTATGGTATCTTAACACACCATCTCCCCTTTAGGATAAAACCTCTACATTTTGGTCTTTAACTGAACCCTTCAGCTTGACCAAACTAGAATCCTTATCCTGTTTCTCTTTCACTTCAGAAACTAGATATGATTCTGAACTACTCTGAACCCAAATGTTACCTTCTGTTGAGTCAACAAACCTCACACCCAATCTAGCTAACCGGTGAACTTCCCAAACTACTTTTGTCTTAACATTCTCCACATGAGCAACACTGCCCATACATAATCTACTAAGGGAGTCCGCCACTACATTGGCCTTGCCCGGATGATACAATACACTCATATGATAATACTTCAACAATTCAAACCACCTTCTCTGGTGAAGGTTTAACTCCCTCTGAGTAAATACATACTGCAAACTTTTGTGATCCATAAACACATCAACATGCACCCTATAAAGACAGTTCCTTCAGATTTTTAATACAAACACAATAGCAGCTAACTAAAGGTCATGGGTAGAAAATTCTTTTCAAGAGGCTTAAGCTATCTAGAGGCATAGGCTATAACCTTACCTCTCTACATCAAAATACAACCCAAACTAATTCTAGATGCATCACAATAGACAATGAACCCATCTGTACCATCAAGTAGCGCTAAAACTGGGGCAAAAGTGAGTCGATTCTTTAACTCTTGAAAACTCTTCTCACAGGAATCTGACAACTAAAACTTAACTTTCTTCTGAGTCAATCTAGACATAGGGAATGAAATAGAAAAAAACCCTCAATAAAGCATTTATAATAGCCAGTTAAACCCAAGAAACTTTGAATGTCTGATGGAGAGATATGTCTAGGCTAGTTTCTTACGACTTTTGTCTTTTGGGGATCAACTCTAATACCATCACTGGAAATAATATGACCAAGAAAAGCTATTGATCTTAGCCAAAATTCACATTTCATGAATTCGGCAAACAACTGGTGATTCCTAAGAGTTTCCAACATAATTCTAAGGTGGTCTGCATGATCATCCTCATTACAAGAATAGACAAAAATATCATCGATAAAGGCTATGACAAATATGTCCAAATATTGTTTGAACACTCTATTCATCAAGTCCATAAAGGTTGTTGGGGCAATTATTAGTCTGAAGGACATGACTAGAAACTTGAAAAAAAAAACATAATGGGGTCTGAAAGCTATTTTTGGAATATCACATTCCCTTATAAGCCGATAATAGCTGGATCTAAGGTCTATCTTAGAGAAATAACTTGCACCTTGGCTATAGTCAAATAAGTCATCAATCCTAAAAAAAGGATATTTGTTTTTTACTGTGACTTTTTTCAGCAGATGATAGTCTATGCATATTCGCAAAGAACTATTTTTTGGCACGAATGGGATGGGAGCACCCCATGGAGAGATATTGGGCCTTATAAAACCTTTATCTAATATATCCTTAAGCTGCACCTTTAACTCTTTATGCTCAGCTGGAGCCATACGATAAGGAGGAATAGAGATAGGATAAGTATCTGGGGGAAAGTCAATACCAAATTCTAGTTCCCTATCGGGAGGTTCCCCTGCTAAATCTTTGAGAAAAACATCAGGAAACTCATTGACTACATGAACTGACTGAACTATGGGAGTGTCAGACGTAGTTTATTTGACTCAAACTAAATGATAGATGTACCCTTTTGAGATCAACTTTCTAGATTTAAGATAGGATATGAAATGACTCTTGGGAGACACTGAATTACCTTCCCACACAAAGACTGACTCATCTGAAAACTGAAACTTCACCACTCGGGTATGATAATCTATGGATGCATAACAGGAATGGAGATAATCCATACCAAGAATAAGGTCAAAGTTAACCATATCCAACTCTTTTAAGTCTGCTAATATGATCTTATGAAGGATAGTGATAGGACACTTTCTATAGATTTGTTTGGCAACAACTAACTCAGTCACTGGGGTAGAAACTAAGAAGGGCTCATGGATCTTTTCAGGAACTATTTCAAACTTTATATCTACTAGTGGGGTCATATAAGAGAAATTTGACCCAGGGTCTAATAGTATATAAACATCCAGATGAAAGATATAAAGCATACAAGTAATAGCATTTGGTGAATCCTCCTTCTCCTGATGAGATGGTAAAGCATAAAACCAATTTCGGTGTTCACTGTCACCAGTACTGGATAATGCGCCCTGAGAAGGGACTGGGTGACCTAGAGAAGCTAGTGCGCTAGTATCTTGAGTCTGGGGATGAACATTCCTATTTCCCTACTTAGAACGCGGACACTCTTTGATTCCATAACCAAACTTACCACAACCATAGCAACCTTTCTATCACAACAAGAACTCACCAAGATGATTTTCACCATACTTAGCATATGGAGGATAACTGGGTTTTTCACTAACACTATTTTGAGATTTGGATATAGAAGTCTTATCCCACTGATCTTACCTTGCTTTGGAGGAGACAACACTGGATGAAGATGGCACTAGTATAGATGAACGATTCTGAAACTTTAAACTATTTCCCCCTCCAAACTTTGTTTGGCCATACTCAAACTACCTGGTTCTAGCCTTCTTATTTCCTCTTTCTTCTTTCAACTTTTCTGCCTCAATCTGTATAGAATAATTCATCAATCTAGCAAGATCCATGTCCCCAAAATACATGGTAGTCCTACACTCTTTGAGTATCAAACTAGATACTATAGTAACAAAGTTACTCATAGTTGCCCTAGGGTCAGCCATCGTATCGTAGGCATACTTAGACAACTGGTTGAACTTAAGGCATACTCCTTTACTAACGTTGAGACCTGCCTCAGGTTCATAAACTCCTCTATCTTAGCATCTCTTATTTTACATAGAAAGAACTTATCTAGAAATGAATCCTGAAACACCTACCAACTCATAAAAGATGCATTCTCGCATATACCATTCTTCTACAAAACCACTCAATCATATGCTACATCCTTCAATCTATAGTATACCAATTCTACACTTTTCTCTATAGAACTATGTATAATCTGGGTGATCTTTTCCACCACATATAAACAAAGTTATGGGTCCTCACCTACTTTTTACCCAAAGAACTCTTGTAGATTCATTCTTATAAAGTCTTAGATTCTAGCTACTGCTAAATCACCATTCTGCTAAAGTGGCACTGCCGCCTGATGGTTTCCCCAAACATTAGCATTCACATCTTAGGAGAATGATTGAAAGGTAGCCTGAAATTTAGCATGGGATACATTTTCATTCATAGGGTCAGCAGGCTGAGGTGGCTGGTTATCATTTCTGTGGGCGTTAGCTCAACGAGAAGGAATATTCAACTGTTATGTAAGATCATGAGTTAAAAGTAGATAGAGATATTGTAAGCATGATAGATCATGAAAAAAGAGAAGATTTCCTAAAAATATCCTATAGTCTCTTCCTTATAAATGTGGCGTGCTTCACTCCCATGATCAAGACTCTACGTAATGCAGCTTGTCTGACTCCCTAGGACACTTATAACCTTAGGCTCTAATACAAAGTTTGTAACACCCTAAAAATAGATCTCGAGATGTCACACGATGCTTGAGACTATGAGTATCCTCAAGATAACCCTGTAACCCTTCTACTAAATCTGAAGCTCATAATAAAGTAAATGTATATATATTGTCAAAGCTAAAATGTGGAATTCTCTATGAGTTAAGCTAAAACTACATGAATATAATATCTAAAAGTACTAAATCAAAGAATCTATTCAATCAATACTATAATTTGAATCATATCTAGTAGCCTGACAAGCTTCTACTACTAATAACTAGAGAGCCACTGGGAAAAACCCCCAACTAACTTGAATGGTCTGTGAAAATTGAATTATCTATACTAGTAAGCTAAAAAATTGAATAACTGGGTCCCCAAACTATGAGGACTCACCAATTGAGGGGATGCCGATAGAGATGCTCGAAATCACTTACGCTGCTAAAACTGAGCACCTAAACCTACATTATGAGACAATGTTGCACATAGACGTATATGTGGATCAGTACTTCTGGATTATACTAAGTATATAGGGGTGAAAGCACAAGTAAATCAATATCTCAATATTATTATAAATTTGAAAAAGAATGCATGCTAAATGTAGATAACTCACATAAGTTGGAATATTTATAAATTGAAAATCATAATCATGAATAGCAAAACATGTTGCATACATCTAGTGAGTCATAAAATTTAGTTTCTTAAAGGTGTACTTGTATTCTATCTTCAAATCATGTTGTCTAAGTGTAGAAAGGACTCACTTTTATATCTGAAATCTGAAAACTGACATCTGTAACTAATGCCTCCTATAAAGAAATATCTTAATAAAATTTGTGAGCCTTTACACTTATTTTCTAAAAGATTTTCTGTTAGTATTTACTCTTTTCTGTAAGCTGTAGGGAAATACTTTTAAAAACTATTATGTAAGTCTTTACTATTAGGGAGGCTATTCTAACCGACATACACTATGTGAGCTATCATAGTGTCTAACATCTAGTTCTCTTATGAGAAAACCTCACGTTGGGGATAGGTGTCATACTTTTGCCAAGCAGTATAACCTAATCTAAGTAATCACATTTGTATCTGCTATCCATATATAAATCTGAATAATCTGATAATCTAAACCTATGTCGGATCGTAGTTCTGGCGGTATGTGAACTTACCCAACTCGATGCTAAATGCTACTCCCTTTAATATGTATGCACATTTTATAGGAAATCTAATTTAAAAACTAATATTAGGGTTTACAATGAAAACCTCTTATAAATCTGTTTACTATAAATTTTAGCTAAATCTGTAAAGTGGATTCCATATCTATGCTAAGTTCAAATGACCAAATCTTTGTTCAAAATCTGAATATAACAAGTCATGGGATGCTTTAAAACATAATTTTCTAGAAATAACAACATTCAAACTAGGCTTAATAACCCATGCATCTATTCATGTCAAATCATCATAAAACTCAAGCTAAGTAATGAAAATATTGATAATGTAAGTCTAAATCTGGAAATTTCTATAATATGCATGAAAAATACAAAAGTAGTCATGCAATTCAACATCTAATTCACTTGAAATCTCATAATCTTGCAAATAATAATATTGGGTATGAACCCTAATTTGGAACTCATGGGTAATCATACAAAATCATATAACTTTGTAATTAAAAACTAGCTTTGGACACAAGAAATTCTTGAAAACCCCACACACCTTAATTGATGATTAAATGAGGAAACTTGAACTTTGAGTTCCTATTTGTGCTCTTGAAGATAGATTCTTGAAATTATTGAATTGGGAATCTTTAATTTTGAGCTATCTTGGAAAAAGAATGGTGGAATTTTGATTTCTTGGAGATGAAGGATTGATGTTTTAGGATTTCTTTGACAGAAAATTGATGAAAAGTAAGCATAATAGGCTTAGAATAGGTTTAATCCTCTGTTATTCATGATTTGGGAGCTTGGGAAATGACTACATTGCACTTTTAAAATTTTACTCGAAACTGGAAATCCCCATTTTGCCTCCCACCACGATGCGACACTATCGCGGTGGCTTACTAGAAAAAGGATGATCGTTATTTTGACCTTTGGCACGACGCGGCGTAATCACGTTGTGTCACTGGTAAAGGACTAGTTTCATGTTGCACTTCACCGCGACGTAGTTTCTGTCTAATTAGGAATTTTGGCATGATACAGGCTAATCGTGATGAGCTAGTGGTATGGGATGAATGGGAATTGAAGCTTCACCGTGACGTGGGCCAATCATGGTGGTTTACTGGAATCGGACAATTGTGAATTTGTCCTTCTCCGTGATGTGGTGCTTATCACAGTTATCTGTTGCTTTCACTAAAATTCCCATAAGTTCTTAACCGAGTATAAAATTAAGGCGAAATTGGTATCGTTAGAAAGCTAATTCAATTATCTACACATTGAAGGATCTAAGGCTGGAAAATTCTACTCATACCAAGAGTTATTCATTTACCCATTTCTAAGAAAAGTATGGGGTATTACACCTAGATTAGGTCAACACTTCATAAATAGGACAAATCCCCTCCATATTTTCCTCAGGTGGGATAGAGTTTCCAGTAGAATTTCTATGACTCTCATATCTTTAAGGAAGAATGATCTGAAACACGAGTAAATTAGGAGTTAAAGAAACTCAACCAAGTAGACCCTCTAGCATGAAATTGAACTCAAAGGAAAACATTCCTAAATGCCTTAGAGCCTCTCTTATAACTGTGGCGCGCTACACATCTACAAAAGGGACTCTACTCAACATGGCTTTATGGAAACCCAGCAACCCTGAATCGGGCTCTGATACCAAGATTGTCATGACCCACATCCGGGCTTGGCCATGATGGGCTATCTCAAGTCCATCATGTTCCGGAGATAACACCCTTAGCTTTACCTCAAGATCATATAAATATAAATAGTGGAAGCTAACTAAATCAATGGTAGGTACATAAAACCAATAAAAATTATAAAGAGTCATAACAAAACATCAATGATATCCCAATCCTACCCATGAAAGCCTCTAAACCAAGAATTCCAACTAAGTCAGGATATGCCCCCGACTATGACAAAACAAAAATCCAAAGTACTAAGACAATAAGAAAACCAAAGAAATGACAGGGCCTTCCAAAGGCTGGAGGCTCACTACTTCATAGCTGATCAATAAAAGTACTCAATCACCTAACACTGCATAGGAGCAATAGAAAAGTCCTCCAATCCTATATCACAAAATGATGAAGCATCTGGAGATGGTTAGTAGGGCGAGCACTGACAGATAACTCAAGAGATAGGGATAAAATAATACATTTAGCGTAATCCAGCCATAAACTACATGCACAATATTTATAATTATCTATATAGGATGTTGGGATAGAGACAAGGCTCAATTAACATGATAATTTAAGATATTAGGCTGAACTACATAGCTCGGCATGTACTAAAGGCACTCATAAGCTATATGGTTCTGACTCCCCCTACCGGAATGGTCCAGTTCATGTTAGCCGCATGTACCGATAATAGAAAAAGACACCAAGGTGATAGCCATCCAAAATATAATATGTATCCAGATACATGATCATATAAAACCCCAACATTATAAAATATGGTTTCCAGTGTTGGTTTCACCGGGACTACACCTTCACGTCACCAAGACTACACCTTCACGATGAGATGCACAGTTTTCTTTAAGATCAATTTTAAAATATTTGCACACATAAACTAACCATTAACCAAAAAGTCATTTATTTAGGCATTTATCAATCTGGTATCGTCATACTAATATGCTTGTAAGCTAATTCAGTTATGCCAAACTAGTCCATTTAACCATTAGACTCCCCATTTCTATTAAAATCCAAAATCATGGCACCAAGGGCATTCCAAAGCTATTTATCCACTCATGCAATGCAATACTTTCAAAATATAAATTAAATTATGTAGAAATCCATATGCAAAACCAAGTTTATAATATGGGTTGAGTTTAATGCCATTACTAAGCCAAAAATTCATCAATTTTGGTGAAACCATGTCACCCATTTCAACCATAATGACAATGCACCAATTTAGTCCCAAAACTATCAATTAAAGCATGAACAATTTATTTAAAATATGGAAAAAATAATTCAAGCAATGACAACCAAAAACCCTCAATCCAATTTTAAACTCTCTGACTTAAATCATATGAATGTTCCATAAATTGATCCATATTGTAAAATTCAAGTTAGGGAAAGAGAAACATGCTCGAAATACCAAAAATATTGAAGAAAAAGTAAAGTTTGGAGCCCGAAGTAGTGATTTCTTGTAAAATCTTTAAACTTTCTTGGGTTGGGAGTTAAAGAGGAAAAAATAATGTCTGATTTTGATATATGTAGGCAAAAGGGTCAGTTTGGTGTTTTAAAGTTATTTAACTGGTAAGGGACCAAGAATCCCCTCAACCCAAGTGAAAAAAATAAAAAATGGATGGAAAATATCTAGCAACGTGATACACCACTATTGCAGAGGGTAACCAGTGTGCCACGCTCTTATCGCGAAAGCTAAGTAGTGTGGCATGCCACTATCGCGGATCCTCACTGCCTCAAGGGCCCCAAAATGACCCCGATCTCCTTTCAACAATTTCAAAACTTTTTCAAAACACTCCTATAACATCCCTTATCATAATTTAAGTCTAAAATTACCAACAGCAGTAGTAGCACAGCGGAAAGGGGCCGCCCCAACCTACCCAGAGGTCGAGGGTTCGACCCTGGGTATGGACAAATACTCTATTGGGAGCTCTCCCCCCCCCTCCCAAATGGGGCCCAATGCGGGGTGAATCTGGATATAGTCGGACTCCTAAAAAAAAGTAGGTACCGGACACCGGGTGGTTTAAACCAAAAAAAAAACTCAAGTCAAAAATTAGTGTTACAGACGCGGGAGGGTCAAAAATAAAATGTTCAAAATTTTATGGGGTCATAAATTTCTACATATCATTTATTTTTTAGCACATTTCAATCATTTTCTGGCATATTAATTTAATTTTTAGCATATCATATTAAGCATCAACATACTTTAATTATTCTCTTTCCTATTCAGTTAATTCTAGCATGTAAAAACCATTTTCAACATATTTTAATCATACTTAATTTCAGCATATTTCAAATCAATTTTTGGCTCACTTAACTAATTTTTAGCATAATAATCAATTCCAACATGTCTATTATTATTTTCCACAAAGAAATTATGTTATAAAAAAATCATTTAAAATTTCCAACATATTAACTCTTCAGCTTTTACCTTAGAACATATAGTTTCAACAATTCTATCGTGCTTTTAACACCTTTAAGGCTTTAAATTAATTTGCACATGCCAATCAATTTCTGGCCATTAGATATCATGCATATAGGTATCAAACACATAAAATTTTTAATTATTTTAGAATGTTTATCACTTAATCAACTCTAATTAAACAAGAGGATTACTTGAAAGCAATATGTGTTACTTGTCAAGTCCTACTTATTTTATTTGACACAACTCCTGAGTCTAATTAGGCAGCCTAAGATTTTCTTTTGTCTAGATCAAAATCTAAAATATCAAGTCCAAAGCCTCTTGGTCATTATGTTGGAAACAAGAGGATTACTTGAAAGCGATATGTGTTACTTGTCAAGTCCTGCTTATTTTGTTTGACACAACTCCTAAGTCTAATTAGGAAACCTAAGCTTTCTTTTTGTCTAGACCCAAATCAAAAATATCTAGTCCAAAGCCTCTTGGGCATTATGTTGGAATAGGTAGACATCTTAGGGGCCTTAGTTTTATCATTTTTATTTGTTCTAAGCTTAATAACAACTTAATAACCAAACTGGGTCGGTAAATTGGTGAGAATAATGAAAGTTGACCCCAACAGGATACGACAATGCAACATACGACATTATCATTCATTAATAAGTCGGGTGCTAATCTGGATAGGATTAAATTAACCCTTGGTCAAATATTTTAATTTAGCTTTTTCTTTATTTTGAGTATTTTGGTTATTACTTATCTTATTACTTTATCACTTAGATGCTTACTATTTAGATAATAATTGAATTGCACATTTAGTTAATTGATTATTTTTCATGTTTAAACACTTAGCTAATTTGAAGTTAATAAAAAATAATTGACTTTTGCTTATCACATAGAATCCCCCACATCATAGATGAGTTTGATTGGACCCATATTCATGAACCTCAAAAGGTGCTTAACACCTTTCTTTCAAGGTAACATGAACCCTTACCTAAATTTAAAGTGACATAGACTAATTATTAAATAAGTTCATAAGTTATTCTAGAATAGTGCCCTAACACACATTAATTCTTTAGGTGGTGACTCTTCTCTTTTAACCCATCCTAAAAGAGTTATTTTGTGAGAAAAATAAGGTGTGACAACTGATAGTTGTAGTCGATTTAAGGTATAAAAATTTCTATTTAGCCCATTTCTTGATTATTAATTAGTATAAAAGCAAGTCTCACAAAAAATGTTGCTTAACCACACATAAGAAAATATCAAATGGAAACAAATTAAAAAAGGATATAGAATATAACTATGATGAAAAAGATAAAAAACAAGTTCAAAAAATAAAATTACTTTGTAGAGAATTACCAAAATTACAATTTCCAGATGAAAATAAAAAATTTATATATATAGTAGAAGCAGATGCTAGTGAATATAGTTACGGAGGAGTACTTAAATATCGATATGAAGCAGAAAAAATAGAACACCATTGTAGATACTACTCAGGTACGTTCAACGAGACAGAAATAAGATTAAAATTTTAAGATAATCTAAATGATCTATCTTTTAAAATTGGTTTTATTATAATATTTTGTAATTGTTTGTTTTAGCCTTAGTAGTTTTTGCATATTTTTATTAAGAAATTCTATGTATTTCATATCTTTATTTTCCATGTATTTGTCTATATTTATTTTTATCTGTCAAGGTCAAAGGAAAGGAATCAACAAGTATCATTGATTTCAAAACACTTGAGGTCACTAAGAAACATTAAGTGGTAATGGAAACTAACACTAGAGAAATAAGTTTTCTTTATTGTGCAATTGGAAGATTGGAGTATGACAAGATCTGAATATACGAGATAGCTAAAAAGATGTGGGACAAGCTTGAGGTTACTTATGAAGGAACTACAAAAGTAAAAGAAATCAGGATTGGTGTACTTATTATTGAATATGAACTGTTCAAAATAGTTGATCATGAAGTAGTGGAATATGTGTTTTCATGATAAGTAAAATTGTCTGCGAACTGCAAATTACTAGGAATGACCTATTCAAACAGTCTACAAGTAAAAAAGTTTGTAAGAGATTTTCCCAAATCATGGGAGACAAAATAAACCATTCTAGAAGATGGAGATATAGAGAATATGCATATGATGAACTAAGAGGTAATCTTCTTGCTTATGAACAATATCATATCAATAGATACAATAAAAAAGAGAAAAAAGAATATTTTAGCATTCAGCACTGTAAAACCTGATGAAGAAAAAAAATGTTGATAAAGAAAACACTGAAGGTATGGCTCTCATAAATTAAGGATAAGGCATATCCTAAGACAAAGACAACAGAGACCTTAGTAATCCTTCAAGAACAATGACTATTCAAGCAAGGATGAGCGGTGCTACAACTGAGGTAAGTCGGGCCATATCAAATAAAATTGTCCTAAGTTAAAAAGGATATCATCAAAGAAAAAGACAAACTTTGGCACATTAAGTTATGAAAAATAAAAGAAAGGATGATGCAGAAGTCAGAAATATGATTTTCATGGTTGTAGGAGATTCCAACCAAGTAAGATCATTTAATTATCATATTTTTAATATCTTGCAATCAAATCTTGATATGATAGCTGATAAACTTCAAAAAGGTTATTAATAAATATAACAAGATTGTCCACGGAAAGAAAAATTAGGAGATTCTCTTGAATAACATTATGGATCAATAAAAAGGGATTGATAGTTCCTTTTAGAAGCAAGCCAATAGAAGTTGACTTGCTTCAATAAAAACTTGATGAACGTAAGATGTAGATTAATAGCTTCAAAAAATTTACCATGTCGCAACTTTACCAAATTTGATGATTTTAAAATTAAATCAGACTCTAGCTCTAACTCATTTGCATCTAGTAAATTCTCTTTCTCCCATTATAAGCCTATGTGCTACCATTGTGGAAGAAAGGGTCACAAATTATATAACTGTCGATAATATTTTTGTGGAATATAGATTGAGAAACCTAAGAAAATTGTTCTAACCCTTAAGGACCCACAAACTTATTTGTAGGAACACACCCCGAAAGACCTACTAGAAGGGATTATCTATAATAGACAATGGGTGTTCCAGACACATAATAAGGAACAAAGAAAGTTTTAATTCTATAAAGAAAATAAAGAGTGAATCCATTAGATTGGAGATAATGCTACATGAGAAGTTGTGGGAGTCGCATATGTAACAATCAGTCCTTCCTATGATCTAATTGAAGTTTACCTAGTGGATGGACTTACACATAACTTACTAAGTATCATTCAACTATGTGATATTAGATTTGATGCATTTTTCAATGTTGTGAAATGCACCATCAGCAATACCACAATAAATATCACCCTCGTCGACAATCAAATTGAAAATATCTATGTTTTAAATAATGTTGACTTTACCTACTTGATCTTGTCTTACTATTAAACATTTGATCCTTGCTTCTAGCATAGAAGGCTTGGACATGAAAGAATGTAAGATATCAAAAAGCTCTCTAGACTTGAACTGGTTTAAGATATGCCTAAGCTTATGTTTGAAAATGATCATATATGCGATGCTTGTCAAGTTGGTAAGAAGAATTGAACATATTCAAAGTCAAGGACATTGTTAGCACGCCCAAGGCACACCAAACTATCCATATGGATCTTCTTGGACCAATCTAAACAACTAGTGTTTATGGAAAAGATATGGTTTTATTATAGTTTATGACTTTTATGATTTACATGGGTAAAGTTTCTTGCTCAAAAGTATAAAAACATTCACTAATTTTAATATATTTCGTAAAAAGAGTTCAAAGAGAAACATGATACTTTATATCCAGCATTCACAGTGATCATAAAGGAGAATTTAAAAATAAAACATTCAAAGATTCATGTGTATAAAATAGTTATAATCAAAATTTCTCCTTACCTCGCTCTCCTAAAAAAATGGAGTAGTTGAATGAAAGAATAGATCTCTTCAAGATACTGTCAAGACCATGCTATTTGAACAAAGTTTACCTGACCACTTCTGGGCAGAACCAGTGAGAACAGCATGCCATATACTCAATAGATGTTTGATCAGGACCATTCTAAAAGAACCCCCTAAGTTCTTCGGAGAGAAAAAGAGACAAACATCATCGCCTTTTAGACTTTTGATGTAAGTGTTTCATTCACAACAATGGTAGGAATAGTCTAGAAAAAATAAATCCTCGGAGTGATGAAGGTATTTTTCTTGGATATTGTCACGACCTAATTTCTTAGGTCATGATGGCGCCTACTATAACCCACTAGTAGGGAAGCCAAACCCGTAGTCCAGAACTTCTCATAACGGATTACCTGAAGAATAAAAAGGAAGAATGTGGAATAGATGTAATAAAAGACTAACATACATAAGATAATCCCAAAACCTGGTAAAATTAGTACAAGAGCTTCTAGTATGTTAAGAATACAACTAAAGTTTTAAGGGAATTACACAGATACAACTCATCTCTGAAAACAACATAGAGACTATTCTAGTACATAAGAGAGAGGAAAGTAATACTCCTAACGTTAGGATCTCACCCTATTTGTCCGAACCATAGTTTCTCCGCATGACACACAGATCAACAAGATAACCCATACTATGATTTGCAGGCTACAGAAGTATACTATAAGTACCAAACATGTGGTACTTAGTAGGCAACTACCGACTGAGCCCCAAATATAATGCAAATACATATAAAATATAAACCAAATGGAAAACTACACCCAAGTGTCTAGAAACCACATAAGAAAGCCAATGAGATAACAGGGATAACTATCCCATTCATAATGAAGAAACTAGCATAATAAAGCTAAGGAAGTATTAAGAATGAACTATCCTATTCCAGTCATACTCAGGAATCTCAACACTATATGTATATCACTAGCCAATATACAAAATAAGGGCGAAAAGAAGATATATATGAGTATACAAATCCAAAGAATGAATATATAATCTGAATAATTGAAAGAAAGGGACATACAGTAACACCATAGTTATATATTGATAAATATACATATACATATATATATATATATACATTTATATATATATACACACACACACATATATATATATGAACAAGGTCAACTCGAGGTACAGCCTAAATCATCAGTCTAGCATATTTAAAACCTTATAATTATAGGAGGAACTTCTGCTAGTATACATCAAGGTTTCTAATCCATAAATCTAATCATGAAATAATCATTCATAGTAAAATAATCGTAAGATAAAAGATCTAGAATCATACCTCAAATCTCATAACAAATCATTAACCAATATGTCACAAACTATCCAAAACAATGATTGTAACAATAATAATAACAATAGCAACGACAACGCGAGTAACCGGCTAGTCCAGACAAATAATACCTAATTAAGCTAATCACAAACCCCCACCGTCCCAGGGTCAGAAGGTTCAATCAACACACAACACACCATAAGTCATACTCATCACTCATACCTATTCAACTTCTATAAGGCTGATAGATATAGGCTCATACTGTTGATAGGCAATGCAAATGCAAGGATGAATGCAATAGAATCCAAATACCATAATCAATCCAAGTATCATAATATACATCCAGACTCAAATCGGTAATTATAATCAACATCATAATCATCATCATCACAACCATCATCGTCATAATTATCCTTTGAAATTAAATCAAGTATATAAGCATATCATCATAATTATCCTTTAGCCTTTCTGTTTATATAAGCATATCATCATAATCATCCTCGATCCTTGCTGGGCATATAAGCATATCATCATAACTATCCTTCGACCTTGCCAGGTATGTAACTATATTATCATAATCAACCTCTAGCCTTGTCGGGTATATAAGAAAATCATCAACACACATGCATATATATATATAACATCAATACAATAATTTATTATCGAGATTTTCCTAAAATTCATATCATTAATACATCATCTTCCTCCATCCCAAATGAGAGAGATTTGTATATAAATATATAATAGGTGCACGGACTTAAGCATGGATAAAAAGAGTAAACACCCGTAAATCCATTACATAGGGCTTCAGGACTAAATTATTATAAAAGTATAGAAAGGGTCGGAATCTCTTACGACCAGAGTAAATTGTAGTATCAAGAGCACAGAATAGAATTTATCTCGATCAAATCTTTATAAAATCATTTCAAATCTCTTTGCACATAGTTTATTCATTAAGATGGTGCAATTATTATTAAGAAGAAATCGATTTTAAAGTGAAAAGTGGGCTTTAACTCTTTGTTAGAAAAATAGTAATAAAATCATATTTTAGTTTGAATCGTATCATTTATAGATTTAATGATCATGAATGTATTGAATCTATGCATGCCATCACTAGTATTCAAATAATGGAACCATACACATCAATATATCTATAAACTACAATCACATCCTTTACAAGGATAGACACTTCCCAGATGTCCAACCGATATTATAACACAGCCTTGGGCCTAATAATGTGTCTGGAATAATTACAATATCATAATCAAGGCCTTAGACCTATATACATATCCAGAACCCATATCAATAACCATATCCATAATCCATCTCATATCTACAAGTCATAGCATATCTATGAGGCATATCGTATCTATAGGCCATAAATAATCTCTATGAGGCATCTCGCATCTAGGAGATATAATACATCAATAAGGTATCTCATATCTAGGAGGCATAATATATCAATAAGGCCTATCATATCTAGGAGGCATATATATATACATACATATATATCAACAAGGCATCTCACATCTAGGAGGCATAATATATCATATGGCATCTCACATCAAGAAGGCATAATATATCATAAGG
This sequence comes from Capsicum annuum, assembly GCF_002878395.1. Classification (NCBI taxonomy): domain Eukaryota; kingdom Viridiplantae; phylum Streptophyta; class Magnoliopsida; order Solanales; family Solanaceae; genus Capsicum; species Capsicum annuum. The sequence goes on along the minus strand of NC_061122.1, from coordinate 154,501,728 downwards.
CTTCTCACATCTAGGAGGTATAATATATAAATAAGGCATCTCACATCTATGAGGTATAATATATCATTAAGGTATCTCACATCTAGGAGGCATAATATATCACTAGGACATTAATCATAATCTGGGGAAAACCATCATCATTCACGAATTCATGAACTAACCTTATACTAAAGGCTCAATAGTCTCAACTATGTCTAACATGTGTAAATAAGTCCACAAGGGCTAACACAAGTCTTGGCCTAAGGTGGGCGGGAATACCCCACTTTTAATCCTTGAATTCCATATTTAGGCAATTTCTACCTCAGACTAGACTAAGGTATCTAAATTGACTTCTAGATGGTATATTGGAAATACTAAGATACGAATTCCACCTAGAACTTGAGCACTTAAGTCAGCTCCGTCTAAATTATGAGTTCAAGATCACTAAAATATCCCAAATAAGGTGAACCATGCTAACTATGCTTCCAATACTTAAGCTACATCCCAAATCTAGCATAATAGCACAATCATTCTATGAATTAGCTCAATCTATGAGAAAGCAATAGGATCCTAAAAGTGTAATAAGCATTTCATCTTATGTTTCAATTAACCTATCTGACCCTAAAACCTCAATAATCAAGACAAAGTCATAGATTTTCTACCCATAATAATCTTAAAATTCATATTCAAATGTAATACATAACATACATTATCATGTGAAGAAGAGTAGACAAAATCCTACCTCGAAGATGAACTGCAAATCCCTTAATCATTCAAAAAACATTTGACTTCAGTCCATAATCTCCAAATCCCACCACGAAATCAAAATCTTAATATATGCATCATTAGGAGTCAAATAAGACCCGTATGCCATATAATGGGTCAGGTCAAATTTTGGATCAAGAACGAGCACGTGGGGCCTGCTAACAAAATCCAAAATTAAAATCGTCATAAGGTCCTCAAAGGACGACAAAATTGTGCTCAAAAGTTGAGCACAAATACAGCACAAATTGGGTCTAAAAAAAGCCCTTAAGCTTTAAGAATCTGAAGCCCTAATTTCTAAGAATTTATCAAGAACTTGAAGGAATCTTACCATGAATTCGAAGGGAAATCATGGAATAACAGTTAACCAAGTTCCCCAAAGTATTTACAAGCTTAATCCGAAGCTTTGCCTCTTTTTTAGGTTTTTAATTCTCAAGAAAAGAGTGAAGAATGAGCAAAATTGGGTAAAAAATAACTATTTATACCCAGACCAGGCATCTGGGTTTTGCTATCGCGACTCATAGATTCGTGATCATAACATATCATCTTGCACATACAAACTACGATCACGACTTGAGTATTGCAATCACAGAATTATCATACCTAGGTTATCGCAATTGCAATAACTTGGTTCGCATTCGCGATGGCACCAAAATATCAGATACAACTAATCTTAGAAAATTTCCAAGTCCCCGCCAAGCCCTCGGGATTTATTTGAAATCCCACATACGCAAATGAACTATGCAACCCTACTAAATTCAATGTTCCAAACTAAATGGGACAATTGATTTTTTATCTGAGATCATTTCAATAGAACGTGTATCCCACACCCAATTTCCAATCTCTTAACTTTTCTTCCAATAGGTCGAAATGACCCAAGCACATCTGGACCCGAACCAAGAGTCTATGTTGCTTAAAATCAATACTCTGTAGCTGATGGTGCTATCGGAATTCTCATTTGAGGCCATCTACTACGAGTTTTGGTTCGAGACCAAATCCTAAATAACGAAAGCTCCAAAATGTGGAAATAATCCTAAAATCCAGACGAACTGTCCAATCATCGAACCGACAGTTTTGGTAAGTAATAAATGACTTGTAGCCATTGTGGGAAGGTTCAAAATACCAGAAAGGGACACAAATCAAGGAGATGGCCTAGGGTTCATTACAATATTCACTACTAAAAGGACTTTTTATCCATGAAAGTTAATGGATAGAAGGATCTCAAAACCTCAAAAGAATATGGTATTGGGCTCGCATGCTCCGCGTATGACTTCCCAGATAACCTCCATAAAGAGAGCATAGGTATTCCTTTTTCAACCAGCTCTCTCACTTTACGTCCAAACAGCCAAAACTCAACCTCAACCACCAAATGGCCTCCAACTAAATCGAAAAAGCCTGATACATGCAAATCTGAACCACAACAAGTTGATACTTTCTTGGTATTCACACAAATCCACAAAGGCTTATCCAAGACAAAAGCAAACCACGACATGAGTCATACAATCGACTCTAAATCCAGATATAACTTTTCTTTGCCATTCCAAACCTGCTATCTACTCCAAACAAGGAGGAAAATCAGCTGAGTCATGTTCGTCCAATCTTATTGTTGAGAAGTCGTAGAATTGAGGTTGATTCACTGAAAGTCCATATAGAAAACATCAGAATAAACCCATAAGGACCACCCTGGGCATACACAAATTGAAATAATCAAGGAATGCAATATATGTTATGCTATAACTAGTTCTATAGTAACCAAAACTGAAATCCAAAAGATCAAAGCGTAACTACTCATCACTAAACGGTCCGCTCTAAGATTTCCATATAATAAAGAATGAAACCAAGCTAAATCCAACTCAAGCATACTTCTTCCACTGAGTATATTATCAAAATTTCCCGAAAACTGAAGACCTGGGGTTAAAGCTGAGGGAACTAATACCGGGTCCATGGGCTATCATATGAACACTATTCAACTATAATCAATCCAAAGTCAAAAAGACTGAATAAGTAACTACAACATAGGATCAACCTACCTATAAATTAAATCTAAACTGAGACAAATCTGAAAAAAGGTTACACTCAAGCTCTGCAACTCCAATCTTCAATTTCAACATCGAGGCTAAAATGCTCAATCTCAACTACCCAAACCAAACATAAAGATGGGTAGGCATTTATACTCTAAATCTATCATAACTTCCAAATAAATATTCCAAGGCATCAAATCTGAAATTGAGCCAATAAGTCTATATTAATTGACCTCAATATCAAAATCTGACATATCCGAGCCAAATTATATCAAGCTAAAATTAAAACATAGATGAAGAACAAAATTATAATAGTGGATAAATCACCGACTGAAAACACAAGAAATCAAATCCATACTTATTGGAGGGAATGAACTATCAAAGCATACTCAAGAACTCCCAATGGCTGCAACTCACACTGGTAATGGCAAAAACTCTAGCAACTCAGAGAAATGCAACTTTAGCCAAAAATTTACCAGTTCAATACTCTTTCTTAGCAAAGAATACTCATAGGCAATTATCCACAAGGAGAAGCACTCCACCAGATCTTATTAGGCCGAACAAACTCTGAAATAGGGATTTTCTAAATCCACCCAAGTAGGACAATCAAAACTCATCAAACCATACATCATCTCACTGAGGAAGAAAATACCAATCTCGACACCAATGTAAAGGTCAAGACCACTATCGAAAAATGAACCAAGCAACTCAAGATAAAGAATTTTTTCTATTCCATCTCAAGAAATGATCACTGGAAAGACTACCTACCTCTAATTCTCTAACTCTACTTTAGACAAGAACCTCACCATGGTAAGAAAAGAGTGTCCAATCTCCACACATGTACCAAGAAAAAACCATCACAAGGAGACAAACACGACAAATTTGAGATATGAATCCAGGATATCTCAATATCAATATCAAACCACTATCGGGTGATAAAATAGACACAAGCGCAGAACAGATCAAAAATTGGTCAAACTCAAAAATGGGCTTCATAGAGAAGGACATCCAACTAAAAAACCTTTACAATCCAAGAGGAAAGTCTAAGGATCCCAAACTCAAGAATGATAATATAACTAAATTTCCAACTCTCGAACCATTATGGAACCAGGAAAGGTCAACTTACCTTCAATACCATAGTGTACTCCATAATCAATCTAGCATATCTAACCAAGAGAAAAAAATGAACCTCACCTCTCCATAGAAAATAAATCATCCAACTGGACTATAGCTTCTCAAGCCATTGAATAAGAACTGTAAAGAATGGAATTCTAACTAGATAACATTAGTCTAAATAGCTACCCAGCGAGGATCAATTACATCAAATGATAACATCAATAATAATAGAAATATCAGTAATAGAGACAATAATATAAACATTAATATATTGAATAGGCAATACCAAAAATGAAAATCAATAGCAAGTACCACACAAGAGCCACAATAAGATCAATAGCCAAAGTAAATGGGACTCGAACCCAAATACTACACCTATGGGAGAAAATATTAATACAAATCTACTCCATCCACTACCAAAGAAAATAAACCATGAGAGTAGTCATATAATCATGAATTCAATAATAAGGCACACACCAACCAATATGAAATCATCAAGGCATATAATCATAGATGGGTATGAAAACCCTAAAGGTAAATATGAGAAATAAAGAACACCTATCATAGTGAAATCTACAATCACATATCTGACGGCTCTAAGAAAGAATAAACCTGAATAGGTCTAAACTCGGATAGACAGACTAAATTATTAACTGAGAAGCCAAGGCACTACCTCTAACTGAAGGTGAGACAACATCATAAGGCTAATCTAAATAAGCTAAATGACTAGTATTCCCACACTGGGAACACTCTCTAGACCAATGACCAATCTCTCTGTAGTCCTAGAAAACACCTAAAGCCCTAAACTGGTGAGAGACATAAACTGAGCCCAAATGGATGACCCACGAACATTGAGAGTGCTCTCTACTACCATGATCATCCTTCCCACAATCATAGCCTACCTTAAGAACTCTAGGCTGGCAGGGAATAAATGCTAACTTTGTCTGAACAACCAACTCATGTCTGGGTCACTCTCTGTACCAATGGTCCATCTCGACACAAATAAAACAAGCCCTTGGAATACTTCAAGGTACTATATATTTTATCTAGAATGATCACCACAACAAATATGAGTCGCCCATAATCTAAAATGCTACCTGCATAGAATTGATGGACTGTAAGTGAAGCTAACCTTTACCAGAAAGATCCTTAGTCCTAGATGAAATACTAATAGCACTATAATAATGGCATGGTATTCTACCATCATCTCCATAAGTATTAATGCATGCTCTCCCTATCGCCCTTGCATAATCAATAACTTGAGAGAAGGAAGACCCAACTACTATCAAGTATTTTGACATAAGAATACGATCAAAGAATGTGCTTAAGGCTCATACCTCATATGTATATATATATATATGAACAAGTTCAACTGGTATAACCTAAATAATCAATCTAGCATTTTTAAGGCCTCATAATCATAGCAAGAATTAGTGCTAGTATATATTTGAGTTTCTAATCCATAGATCTAATCATGAGATAATCATGCATAGTAATATAATTATAAGATTAAAAATCTTGAAACATACCTCAAATCTTGATACCAAATCATTAACCAATCTATCAAAAACTAGACAAAACAATTATCATAATAATAATAATAACAATAACAATGATAACATGAGTAATCGGCTAATCTAGACAAATAATACCAAACCAATCCTATCACGAACCCTCACCGCCCCACACTTAGAAGGTTTAATCAACATACGACACACCACATGTCATACTTATCACCTATATATATGAAAATCTCTATAAGGCCGATAGATACAGGTGCATACTAGTGAGAGAAAATGTGCATGCAAAGATGAATGCAACAAAATCCACAGTACCATAACCGATCAAAGTATCATGATGTTCATTTGAACTCGAACAGGTAAGTATGATCAATATCATAATTATTGTCATCACAACCATCATCATCACAACCATCATTACCATAATCATCTTTCGAACTAGAATCAAGTATATAAGTATATCATCATAATCATCATCAATCCTTGCTAGGTATATAAGCATATCATCACAATTATTCTCCGACCTTATTGGGTATATAAACACATCATCATAATCATTTTTTGGTATTGCCAGATATATAAGTATATAATCAATACACACACACATATATAACATCAATACTATCAATAATATAATTTATCATTGGCTTTTCCCTAAAATACATATAATTAATACATAAGCATCCTTCATCCCATACCAAAGAGATATCTATATAGATATATAATAGCTGTATGGACTTAAGTCGTGGCTAAAGAGAGTGCAAATCCATAAATCCATTGTCTGGGGTAAACTTTAGGACAAAATCATTATAAAAGTGCAGAAGGGGATGAAATCTCTCACGGTCAGAGTAAATAGTAATATCAAGATCATAGATTGAAATCTATCTCAATCAAATCCATAAAACATCATTTCCAATCTTATACGAATAGGTTATTTAATAAGAGGGTGCAATTATTATTATGAAGAAATCTGTTTTAAGGTTAAAAGTGGGCTTTAACCCCTATTTTGCAAAATAGTAATAAAATCATATTTTAGTTTGAATAGTATCATTTATTTATTTAATGATAATGAATGTACCAATTCTATGCATGTTATAACAATTATTCAAACAATGGAACCATATGTATTAATATATCAATAAACTACAACCATATCCTTCACAAGGATAAACACTTCTAGGATGTCCAATCGATATATTAACATGGTCTTGAGCCCCATAATGTGTCTCGAATAATTACAACATCATGATTATGGCCTTAGACCCCCATACATATCTAGAATCTATATCAATAACATATCCATAAGCTATCTGATATCTATAAGCCATAGCATATCTATGAGGCATATCATATCTATAGGCCATAAATTATCTCTATGAGGCATCCCATATCTAGGGGGTAAAATACATTGATAAAGCTTAACTTACACAGCAATTAAGTGCAAGGGGATCGTCGTCAATATATTTACCCAACTTTGAAGTCAGGGTCGAATCCACGAGGAAAAATATGAGTGGCGATTAAATTAATTTGATATGATAGATATAAGTTAAATTCAAACAAAAGTTACAAAAAGAATAAAATGGGGGAGGTGAGTTCCTACACTAATATTTCTTTTTGGGATTTTTTAGTATAAATTTGGGGCTAGGAATAATTAGAGTTTTAACAATTATGCATGGATCTTGGAATTATGCATTACTAAGGGACTGACATATGGGAGATAATTATCAACATCACTTTAGTAATTCAAATATGGGTAGGCTTGGTTATAGGTTTTGATGTTATCGTTTCAATAAAATGCCAAATTTTCACCCATTGATTCTTTGGAATACCTAATGAGTGTGTTCAACTATTAGCAACCACAACCTCAATCAAAGCATCCCTAATTCTAGGATGACACCCATGGCATAGTTAACCTTACATTCACCCTTATGTCTAAGATGGTGAAAATTTATTAGCAAACTACACACATAATTGTCTATCATTGCTTTGGTCCATATATCCCTCTTTCGAGGATGATATGAATTTCTAAAGTTCATCTAAAAACCTTCTTTCAAAGATGGTATTGAACTTTCTAGAGCTTAGAGCTTTCACTCATCAAACCAATGTGGTTATTTGGAGATTTAACCCATCAAATTCCAACCAAAATAGCATAGAAATAATAGAACCCATAAACATGAACTACCAAATAGATGCTAACAATCACAACCTACACACACTTTAATCCCTATTCACACATAACCCCAAGAGGGAGATTTAGCCATACATAAGATAAACAAGCATAGATATACCCATAATATCCATTGAATCAAAGTTGTAGAAGATCTATTGGAATGTTACTTCAAACTTGGCTCTCTCACAATATCAACAATGGAAGTGAGCAAATCTTCCACTTAGAAATTCTCCAATATATTCTTCACCAAAAAATTTATTCAATATTTTCTTCTCCAAAAATGGAGACTACAAAGTCTCAAGCCAAAACCTAAAAAATTTGGGGAAGAAGGAATGTGATGGAATGAATGACATATCAAATTAAGGTTTGGGTCTTTGTTCAAATTAGGGTCAACAAATACATTTATAGTTTTTCCCTTGGGCTAAACATTTATGCTAAACCATGATCGGACAAGTCTGGATGCAACTGCGATTACGTGATCGCAATTTTCATCCACGACTATTGGGGGATGAATTTTGCTTGACTACCGCAATTATGGTTAGCAGACCGTGATCGTGGTACCTGAGGCCTTTTTCTTCTCCAAGATTTTAGCTGCACTTTTCCTGCTCCATTCTGATAATTTTTATTCTTCGATCCACATCTTTTGATCTTCTCACTATATGCCTGCAAAGAGTGGATATATATGCATCTAACCACGAATATGTCTTGTTAAATCATTCAAAACAAGGTAATGTGTACTAATAATGAGTGCGACTGAGCGGTGAAATCACCCCTTATCAATATCCCTGACTCAAAGCATTTGCTTATCCTTAAGTAACACTACCTTACACCAAGAGACACAAACATTTATGCCTCATATTTTATTTCTTAAAGATCATAACAACTTCAACTTGGATGGCAACCACAAGCAGCTCATTGCACATATGCTAGACTAATTTCACAACACTCATCTCTATAAAATTCTTTACTTAAAGGATTCATAAAACTTTAAAAAGCGATCAATCAACTAAGACCAATACTCTAGAAGTTGCTCACCTTTTGACTAAAACTAAACTATACTCTACTTGTCTTCTTACCTGGGAGGTGAAAAAAATCACACACCTCAATTTGTTTGCATGCCCATCCCATAAGAAAAAAAAAGTTTCACACACCAAACTACCAAACATGTAACAAGGATTTTTAAGTGCAAAATTCTCCCCTCACAAAAGAAACCTCAATGCAACAAGTGTCATGCCATAGGCTTGCCACTATATTCAATCTCCAATACAAAGAAAGTAAATGGTCAGAGATCTCAAAAGACTTTCTAAGCTTGTAATGTAGGTTCGGGTTATGGTACGATATCATTTAGGAACAACATGGGTACACCCTACCTTAAACATCTACTTCACTCTTTACGATCCTTCTCTTTGACTAAGAACTACTCTTTTTTATTTTATTTCTTTCTTCACGCCTATCTTTTGCTTCCTTTGTTCACCACTTTTCCTCTTACTTCTATTTCCATGAATTTTTGTGCAAGTCATCCTTTAATCAGGTCCTTTTCTTTTTCTAAATATTCATTTTCAACACTTAGGCATATTTGGCATTTTTACTAATACCTTGTGGTCCCAAACTTACTTCCATTGATTTTTACCAGCCCCAACTTAGGCTTTTAGCCTCAAGTTGCATTTTCAAGTTCAAGGAGGCTATGGTTCAAAAGAGGGATAAGAATAAAGGTTCACGGCTTGTAATGCATTTTTCAAAGAAAAGTCCAAAGGCTCAAAGTAGGTAACTACGGATTGCAATAATGTATAGGAGGGATTTTTAGGCTAAAGTGGGTTCCAAAATCACAAGTATGGCCTAAGATCATTTCCCCAACCCAAATACAATCAAAATTAGTTTTAAAATAATAATGGGGCAAGTTCTAGATAACACAAGTATATAAAAGATGAATCCAATAGTCTTACCACACATGGAAATCAAAATTCATTAATGGGGCTTAAATATCCGTCCCATAGGAGACACATTTGGAATATTTATCACTATTCATAAGTCAAAAATTTGTGGAACCAGAAAAAGAGAAAAGGGTTTGATACAACATTTCTTATATCCATGCAAAGTTTTGGATGGGGGGTGTTTCTTGATTTGCAATAGCACCATGCACAATATTGCTAACTTATGGCTACAACCAAAGCCGTGGTCTCATATCTTGGCTGAGAATAGGCAAGCTAACATTATGGATACTCAAACTTTGCCAATGGTGTACAAAGTGATCCCAACTTTACAAAAGAAAAAAATTCCACAGGTACTCAGACTTCCTTTGCATGTTTGTCATTTGTGCTATGGGTACTCAGAATTTTCCTTCACACTTGTCTTAACAACTCATATATAATGCTAGTCATGTATCACTAGGATCCATAATGGAATTTAAAGTACATGTAGGAAACTAAAACTAGGAATAAAAGAAAAACATGATAATCCATAAAACATGGAAACCATCTAGGTACCTAGGAATGTAGCATCCAAAACATAAGAAGCAAATCTACAACATCATCCAAAGTAGTCAAAAATAGAAATATCCAGTACCATAACCCAACACAATATAAATCTGGGGCCTACCCCCTACTGAAATGAATATAGTATCCTCACTGCATGTGCCAAAAAAAGAGTAAAAGGGGACTCCCTGTATCCTCATCTTTAGCTATCTCCTTTTTCTAACTCGGCATCATCAGTTGACCACTCTACGATTGTGTCATCCTCTTTATCTAATCATGGTGAATATAGTGGTTGGTTGGATTTGAGCACCTTGAAGATGCCTTTCACCCCCTTCCATAGCTTTCTAAAAAATTTATCTCCCTTTTTCTCTCTCTTCACTATCTTATCATATGAGTGTTTAAAGTCTCTATGAGATTCAGCTAAAGCTGAATAAGCTATCTCCAGGATGGTCACTATAGCACTCATTTTCTTTTGCTTCTCTATGTACTTATCGTAGTTTGATTTTGCCACATATGAATGACAAACAGTGGAGGACTCTTCTGGTCCCTGAGGCAGTCTAGACATTAACTTTTTAATCCCCTACATCTAAATAGATATATCATTGAAGGCAGTGGCTAGTGATGGTCTATAAGAGTCTATGTCTTTATGGACTGATTTACTCGAGTCTATATTTCTCTTCTTACTATGTCTTGGTGAGCCTTCACCTCTGAATTTTAGTGGGTATATGAGAGAGCCAAGGTGCACCCAAGTGTCTATATCATAAGCCTTTACTCCCACCCTCCGGCATTGCTCAGTGATAAGGGAAGGAAGGAGAACTTGAGTATCTCCCTAGTTTTTGAAGTGCCACCACTCTGAGAGAGAAATCTCTCCTACATTCAGAGCAATGCTAGATAAGATATAAGCTACCATCCAATCTCTCAGGTTTGTAACAATAGTCATGTGCATGCATGATGAGACTCTGCTACAGATGATATTCAGCCACAGCCGGGTTTTAGCCTTGAAGTCCTTCATCAAAATATCTCATTTAGTTGTAGTCCACGAGAATTTTTTTCTAGGGCATAATACATCAGCCATCTAAGTCCTTTGCTCGCACCCCTTGGCACTAAACTCCCCCATGTCAGCATTTGGGATCCCATATAGTGCATTAATTTTCTTTGCTTCAAAGTTGACTAAGTTACCTCGGATTTTCATTACTGAGTCTTGAGTGAAACTACATAGAGGTTTGCGTAGAATTTACGTACCCATTGTTCATCAGCTAAGCAGGATTCAGAGGCAAAATATGTCCACTGAGTTGTAGTGAGCCTGGCATGAAATTCTGGAAACTTTTCTTCCACCTTATCTAAGCTAATCCCCTTTCAGGGTATAGCTTTATTTTTTTGAAATCCATAATATACTAGTGTTCTATTCTGTGGCCATAAATATGATATCATTGAAATCTCCTATTTTTAAGTAGCTTAGAATTTGTAAACAATGCAACTCAGGCCAAAATTAGTACAATCACATCAAAACACACTATATCAAGTATATAAGATCATGTGGTAGTGTCATGGAGGGTTTTAGGGTTAGCCAAGGTTGTGTAGAATTTTTACTTCTTGTTAAATAATGCTTTCAGGTATGGCGATCGCAGACTGCTGACCGCGATCGTGATAATGCAATCATGGTACACGAGACCAAATTTGAAAGGTTCTGCACATTATTCAAATTTCAATTTTAATACCAATCCCTTATTCTTACTAGGCATAGCAATGTTTTAAATAGTGAATTTAAGCCTAGAATGTGGGATCATCACCCCAATTGCAAAGGAATTGGTCAAGGAGTTTGTAGGGACATTTAACCGAACACATGGTGTGCACAATAATTTAAGAGTCTTAGAGCATAGTTTTAGGTACTTAAGACTTCCACAATTTGTGTGTACACCAACTACAACAACCAACCACATTACAATTTCAAACTACACATGTATTTAGTAACTAAAAGTACTATTGTAGGTCGTATTCTATACTACAGGCTCTATGCATGCAATTATGCTCATATCAAGAAGGTAAGGACTACATACCATGTATAGAGATGCAAGTAGATTGAAATGATAATTTGAGATGCCATAAAAAGCCCAAAGTTAGAGAGAATTTGACAAAGGAATTATGACGAAGTGGGAATTAGATGATTATTTAAAGATAATTAGACCACATTCATGGTCTTATCTCCATGATCGTGCTCACACGACCTTCGTGATTAAAATGGCACGGTCCGTGGTCGTGATAACTGAGACCACACAACCAGGTTTCCTATATTTCCTGCTCGGTCCAATTTTCCAATTTTACATGTTCCCTTAATAAATTCAACCAAAGTTCCTCTTGTCACCAAAATCCTATGGGTTATGCATTCACAAAAACAAATGTAAAAATTAATTCTACTCTAATATGCATGAAGAAAAAAGGATACGTTCCACTGTCAGTGGCATGGTGGGTTGCCTCCTATTAAGCGCTTAGTTTACTCTCATAGCATAATGCTTTTCTGATCCTTGTTTGTCTCTCCACCTAGAGGATTTAAACTTCTTGTCCAATTTTCGATCATTACATATTTGAGGTGCATGGGGAAAATGTAAGGGTATGATGATGAATGTTCTATCATGCCACTTTAAAGACTTAAACCTTTTACCCAGCTTTACATTAAATTTTTGGATTAGTTTCGTGGGTAATAGTGTGTACATCAATAGCCTATTCCTTGTGCATCGAAAGGTGAGTTCCTTGGACATTGATGTGTGGGGATCCATATGCTCCATTGAAATGTCAAATTTCAAAATATAAGAATGGAGTTCCTTCTCCCCAAAAGTCATCATTAGCTTAGGTAGAAAGACTTTCATCCAATCCAACAAGCATAATGTTGACAAGTGGTTAAAATGGGGTCTTTCCCTTAGTTTGGGACTTACATCCAACTTAGCATGCTCTTCTTGAAATAAGATAGAGTCATCATAGGGATTTAGCATCGATTCTTCTTTTGGCTCTAGTACTATTTCCTTTATTTAGGCTTTTTCTCCCTCATATGAGTTGAATGGTTGGGAATCCATTTAGGAGTCTTCACTATCAAGCTCTTCATCATATCTTGGATTCTTTTCTTGATAAACCTTCTCTTGTGGAATAGGCAATGTTGTGTTGTTTACAAGAGATATGTCAGTGCTTGATTCCCTTACCTTATAGTTTCCCATTGGAACACCTCTTGGGACTTATGTAAGTCTTTAAGATTCTCCCATGTTGCTTCCACTCAGTCTAAAATAGTTTGGAGCATTGCATCAAGACCAGTGGGTTTGGATGATTGCTCCTCTTTTCTTCCTTCATAAGAACTACAAGCTCATAATAAGAACTAGCAACTCAGTTAGTATAATAGAGGGAAGGGGTGTTTAGACACTCTTCCCAATGTCCTTGTAGACATCTACACATGGGGCAACCATACTTCCAATTATATTGCGATGGTGAAATCTCTCCTCGGGAAGCATACTTACAATCTCTCCTAAAGTGTGTTCCATAACAATACGAACATGGGGGGTCACGATATGACTTCTATTCATGCAACTCATATTTGTTAAAAGATTCCATCAAGAAAATTAAAAATAAAATACAATCTACCTACAAAGAAAATCACAAACACACATATACAAGCTTGAATTCAAGCAAGTGGTTAAAATTCCTAACTAACTCAATATGCCAAATTGTTCCCCAGCAACGATGCTATTTTTAATAAACGCTCAACTTACACGTCAATTAAGTGCAAGGTGGTTGTGTTAATATATTTACAAAATATTGGAGTTGGGGTCGAATCCACGAGGAACAATGTGAGTGGAAATCAAATTAATTCTAAATGATAGATACGTTAAATTCAAACAAAAGTTAAAAAAAAATAAAATGGGAGAGGTAAATTCCTACACTAATATTTCTTTTTGAGATTTTCTAGTATAATTTCGGGGCTACAAATAATTAGAGTTTTAAAAATTATGCACAAATCATGGGATTATACATCACTAAAGGAGTGACATGTGGGAGCTAATTATCAACATAACTTTAGTTATTCAAATATGTGTAGGCTTGGTTATAGGTTTTACTATTAGTCTTTCAACAAAACACCAAACTTTCACCCATTGATTCTTTGAATACCTAATGGGTGTGTTCAACAATAAGTAATCACAATCTCAATCAAAGCACCTCTATTTTTAGGATGACACCCATGGCATAGTTAATCTCACATTCACCCTTATGTCTAAGATAGTAAAAATTTAACAAACTACAACATAATTTTCTATCATTGCTTTGGTCCCTATATCCCTCTTTCAAGGATAATATGGATTCCTAAAGTTTTCCCAAAACCCTTCTTTCAAAGATGGTATTAAATTTTTTGAAGCTTAGAGCTTTCACTCTTCAAACCCATGTGGGTATTTGGAACTTTAACCCATCAAATCCCAACCAAAATAGCATAGCAATAATATAACCCAAAAACATGAACTACCAAATAGATGTTAACAATCATAAACCACACATACTTTAATACCTATTCACACATAACCCCAAGTAGGAGATTTAGCTACACATAAGATAAATAAGCATAGGTATACAAATAATCTCCATTGAATCAAAGTTGTTCAAGATCTAATGTTACTTCAAACTTAGATCTCCCATAATATCAATAATGGAAGTGAGAAAATCTTCCACTTAGAAAGTCTCCAATGAATTCTTCACCCCTAAATTTAAATAATACTTTCTTCTCCATTTTTGGAGGCTACAAAGTCTCAAGGAAAAACCTAAATAATTTAAGAAGAAGTAATGTGATGGAATGTGATGGAATGAATGATACATCAAATTAGGGTTTGAGTATTTTTGTCTAAATTGGGGTTAGCACGTGCAATTATAGTTTTTTCCTTAGGCTAAACATTTTTGCTGAGCCACGATTGCATAAGTCTGGCTTTGATTGTGATTACATGAATGCAATTTTAATCCTCTACCATGGGTGGATAGTTTTTTCTTGACTACCATGATCGCGGTTAGCAAACCACGACCGCGGTACCTAAGGCCATTTTCTACTCTATGCTTTCAGATACACTTTTCCTGCTCCATTTTGATCATTTTTATGCTTCGATCCATATCTTTTGATCTTCTCACTATATGCCTACAAAGAGTGGCTATGAGTGCATCTAACCATAAATATGTCTCATTAAATCATTAAAATAAAGTTAATGTTAACTAATAATAAGTACGAGTGAGTGGTAAAATCACCACTCATTATACATTAATAAGACATCTCACATCTAGGAGGCTTAATACATAAATAAGGCATCACACATCTAGGAGGCATAATATATCAGTAAGGTATCTCATATCTAGGAGGCATAATATATCATAAGAAATCTCATATATATGAGGCAATATCATAATGTATCTTACATCTATATCAATAAGGCATCTCACATCCAGGAGGCATAATATATTCTTAAGGAATCTCATATTTTGGGGGCATAATATATCACTACGTCCTTAATCATAATTCAAAGAAAATTATCATCATTCACAAGTCACAAAGTAACCTTATAATAAATGCTCAATAGTCTCAAGTATGTCTAACATGATTAAATAAGTCCATAAGGGCTAACACAAGTTAAATGCCCTGGATTTTGGTCCTTGAAAATTCCCTAAGCTTTGAGCTCATGCCCTATTGATGAAATATCATATAAGACGTATGGTGTGGTTATGGGTCTAGGGACCCAATTCATAACCAAACTAGTGAGGAATTGGCTAAGTTATACCCAAAGTATCATTGACTCACTAGTAGTCATAAGACCATGTTACTAGTGGTAGCATTGAGCAGTATGTGGTCCAGAGTCTAATCTCTTTAGATTTTGTCTTAGATACGACTAGACCATATGAGTCATATTATCAGGTTACATATGGGATCATAGAGCTGTAAAGTGGATAATGAATAGGTGTCCAACTTACAATTTAGGATACGACTCAGGGCTATGAGCCATACGATGTGGTGATGAGTCAATGGGTCGACTCGTAACCAAGGATAGACTTTTTATAGTTTTTTAGTTGTGGGTACTTTGGATGATTCCCACTTAAAACCCTTAAGGACCCATGTCCCTAAAATATTTTAGAGCATTCATTCTACACTTTACAAGAACAAAACATCCTATTTACTCTCTCCAAATCCTCTCAAGAAAAATTGGCTAGGGTTTCTCCAAAGTGGCTATCTAAGGGTTTAAGAGTCAATTTCTCTTTGTTAATCTTCATAATTCGAGCATGTGAATCTTCCCTCATTGTTAGTTCACTAAAAAATATGTTTAAAGCATTTTTTATGAACTATTAATGGTAGTTTTAAAACTAAGATTTAAGATATTTGAATCCATATTTTTATGGTTTAAATTATGATGACGTATGTTTTAGTTATGGTTCTGCACATGTGGGTTCATGAGGATGATGATTTAATTGAAGGGTCAGGATTAAACCCCAAATTTTACGATTTTGTCTTTGATAATGGCATGCCCTCAAGCTGTTTGTGAAATTGTTAATGAAAATTTTGTTGTCATAAGTTGATTGTGTTTTTGAAGTTAGGCTTTGGCTAACCATGATAATGATATATCAAGGACCTTGTAAAGTCCTTAATGTCCATAGATTGATTTAAATTTTAATCTTAGGGTTTAGTTGGCTAAATGGTTGAGTCCCAAATGTTAAATTAACTTGATATCCATGTTTGGACAATGGGTTCGAGTCCCGAATAATGAAATTATTGTTATCGCATAATGTATGCTTGCAAGCAGGGTTGGTATGATTATATCAATGGGATTACTATATGTATAATGGGTTAGTAAATATTGATGCATGTTAAATATTTTAAATTGGGATTAAGAGTGGGGTATGTAGCCGAGCTATGAAAGTAGAGGTCTAAAGGACTAATACTAGAAATTGCGCTAGCCGGTGTACGTGTCTAAATGACCTAGACGTTTGATTCCCCCATATTGAATATATGAATGGTAGGTTACAGTCCCTAATAGTTATACATTGGGGATTAAGTCACCTTAACTATTCCGGGAGGTCGAGTCCCTCATAAAGGCATATATGGATATAGATATTCTCTAGTTCATATGGCTACATGCACTAGGCCCTTCCAGCTAGAGGAGAGTAGGGCCTATATAGATTGTGGGTGCCTTTTTATATGACGGTTATGATACATAGCCCAAGATAAGGTTTTTGAAGTTCATACTAAGCCTTTCTCCCTAACCCAGCATGTGTTAGTACATATGTATATGTACTTCATATGATATAATGCATTAAATATTATATTGGTTATAAACTATTATCATGGCACTGATTTATTTCTCTATCCTTGAGTTACATGCTAGTGCTCTAGATGTTAACCATCTTCAAACATTATATCCCTATGCAATGCAGAAATTGGCCATACTCTTATATCTTCTGCTCAGTGACTTATATCCGGGATCAACTATTAACTCAGATTAAAGTAGTGAGCTTCCATCCTTCAAAATACCCCAGTTCATATTGTAGCTTCCTTTTCATGTTTTCACCATCTTTTAGCTATTGGTTTTGGCTATTGTTGGGGGCATGTCCCAAAATTTATCGGCCCTTAATTTGTAGAGGTCTTGTTGGATTACTGTGGACATAGGTGGTTTGGTTGATTATTTGGTGATGGATGTTTATCCAATTATCGGTGGTTGGTATATACATATCATAAATTATCATTAGTTTTATTATATGCTATCTTGTTATATATTCAGAATTCATCCAACAATTAGGGATGTTGTGTTGGTTTGGTAGTTGTAGGGGTAATTTCCGGCTCACATGGGACTTAGGATAACCGTAACGGAGTCCCTGGTTTGGGTCATGACAAAGGTGGTATTAGAGGCTAGGTTCATAGTTGATTAGGTTTCCACAAAGCCTTGTTAAGTAGAGTCTCTTTTATGGGAGCGTAGCGTGCCACACTTATAAGGGAGGGGCTATCAGAAATTCACGAATATTTCCCTTTTTTGTTGTCTTATTTTGGCCTGTATAGTCTAAGGTCTTGGATCCCCCTGAGTTTTTGTTTGTTTATCTTTCAGATCATGTCTCCCAAAATATTTGATGTCTGTGGAACTTCTTCAGTCTAGTCTAAGGGTAATGTATTTTGAGCTCATCTAGCTTCTGAGGTCCAAACCCATTCAATGGTTGTTGTATCTAACTGTCCTCATAGAGTCCAACCTATCCTAACTAAGGGAAACACTCATACTAAGTTGCCCCAAGGAAAGGTTAATAATGTTGAGTTTTTTTGCTCTATTAACCTGTTGACCCAATTGGTGATATCTCAGTCATGATAGTCGGGTTCTACTGGTACTAATATAGGTTCATCTGAGGCCACTAGAGTTGGCCAATTTATGAGGTTTCATCCTCAGAGGTTTACTTATACTAAGGTTGAGAAAGATCCTCAAAGTTTTATAGATGGGATGGAGAAGATCTTTTAGGTTTTGCATGCTTCAGAGATTGAAGGAGTAAAGTTTTCTACCTATTAATTAGAAGATGTGGCATACCAATAGTACAAAGAGTAGAACAGTTAAGAGGAGTAGATGTTGGTTTTTCCTTATGGGATGATTTCTCTAGTGCATTTTTGGACCACTTCTTTCCTTAGGAGTTGAGGGAGGCAAAAGTATAAGAATTTGTTAACTTAAAATAAGGGAGAATGATAGTTAAGGAGTATGCCCTGAAATTTATCAGTTGTCTAGGTATGCTTCTGAGTTGGGGTCTAGCATGAGGGTTAGAATATGTAAGTTTGCTTCTGGATTATCTCGTGAGTTGATTCTTAAGTGTCAGGCTGCCTTGCTGAATAAGGACATGGGCATCTCTAAATTAGTTATGTATATATAGCTGGCCAAAGAGAAAAAAAGAAGAAAAATAATATTAGTGAGAGGTAGAGTAAGAATTTCAATATTCAAAGTAGATTTGAGGCCAACAGCAAAGTGGAAAATAGTCTAAGAAGAAAAACTGGGGAAGTCCTAACACCTATTCAACGGCTAGGGCTCCTAACCCAAAGTCATCTGGTGATTGTTTTTAGGGTTATGATACTTATAAGGCATAGGGTGTCTAATATCAAGCCAATGGGTCCCAATCAACACCATCCTACCTTTTTTGTAGATTTTATGGTCAGCACCACCGTGGTCAATGCGAGAAGGAGAGGAAACAATATTTTATATGTTGTTAGATTGGATATATGCAGTGGAATTATCCCTCTAGAATTGCTTCTTGGGAAAGCAAGGTTCTTGTTATCACTTCATCAGCTTCTATACCGAAGGGTGCCGTTTATGGCTCCCACACTGGTCAAAATTGTCTTTATGCTCTCACTACTCATCAGGAGTCTGAAGCATCTCCATATGTCGTTACTATATGTTGAAATTGTTTTCTCATGATGTGTACTATTTACTTGATCCTGGATCCACTATTTCTTATGTAACCCCATTTATGGTTGTGTATTTTTATTTTATTCATGAGTGTATTTCAAACCTCTTTTCTATTTCTACCCGATGGGTTACTCTGTGGTTGCTAGAAGAGTCTATAGGAATTGTGTGGTAGCTGTGGGTGGTCCAGAGACTTTGGTAGATCTATTTGAATTAGACATGGTTTATTTTGGTGTCATATTGGGTATGGATTGGTTGCACTCATATATGCTTTTCTAGACTGTCAAACCCATAAGTCATCTTTAATTTCCCTACTGAGTTGGATTTTAAATGGGGGAGTAGTTCTTTAGCACCCAAGGAAAGGTTAATAACGTATCTTAGACCCCGAAGATTAATCTCCAGGGGTGTCTCTATCATCTGGCCTTGGTTAGAGATTCTAACTTGGAGGGCCCTTCTTTAAATTTTATCCCGGTGATAAACGAGTTTCTTGAAGTGTTCCCTAATGATCTTCCTGGTGTCCCTCCTGATAGGGAGATTGATTTTTATACTGACCTTGTTTCGAACATTTGTCTTATCATTATTCCCCTATATATAATGGCTTCAGCTGAGTTGAAGGAACTTAAGGAGCAGATAAAAGACCTCTTGGACAAAGGTTTCATCTGTCCTAGCGCGTCCTCATGGGGTGAACCTGCCTTGTTCGTTCATAAGAAGGATGATTCCTTTTATATGTGCATTTATTACTGACAATAGAACAAGGTGACGGTAAAGAATAAGTATCCACTTAAAAGAATTAATGATCTCTGTGATTAGCTTCAATTGCCAAATTCTTCTCTAAGATCGATCTTTGAACTGGGTATCATCAGTAAAAGATTAGGGAGGAGGATATCCCTAAAACTATTTCCCATATCTGGTATAGGGATTTTGAGTTCTTGGTCATGCCTTTTGGGTTGAATAATTCCCCTGCGGGATTCATGGACCTGATGAATAGGGTCTTTCATCAGTTTCTATATTCGTTCATGATTATCTTCATTGATGACATCTTAGTACACTCTAGTAGTAAGGAGGATCATGTCGATCACCTCTACCACGTATTGCAGACCTAGAATTATCGACAGTTGTATGCAAAGTTCTTAAAATTTTAGTTTTGGTTGAATATTGTGACTTATCTGAGTCATGTTGTGTCTAGTGGGGGGATTATGGTGGATCCTCAGAAGGTTGTGGTGGTTAAGAAGTGGCCTAGACCAACGACTCCAATCGATATTTGGAGCTTTTAGGGTTTAGCTGATTATTATAGGAAGTTCATGGAAAGCTTTTCTTAGTTGCTCCATTGACAAAGTTGACTCAGAAGTAGGTGAGGTTCTTATGGTATGATTCTTATGATAGGATCTTTGAGAAGATGAAAGATAAGTTGACTTCATCTCCGGTTATGACTCTGCCTGAAGGCACTGAGGTTTTTGTCGTCTATTGTGATGCATCCCGAGTGGGACTTGGTTGTGTATGAATGCAGCATGGTAAGGTGATTTCTTATGCATCTAGACAGTTGAAGGTTCATGAGAAGAACTATCCAACTCATGACTTGGAGTTGTTAGAAGTGGTGTTCGCATTGAAAATTAGGCATCACTATCTTTATGGCGTCCATTTGATATCTTTTCAATCATAAGAGCCTGCAGGACGTGTTCACCCAGAAGGATCTTAATCTCAGAAAAAGGAAGTGGCTTAAGCTGCTCAAGGATTATGACATGTGCCTTCACTACCATCCAGGTAATGCTAACGTGGTTGTTGATGCTCTTAGCTGGTGGTCAATGGGAAATTTGTCGCAAGTGGATAAGGATAAGAGAGAATTGGTGAAGGATATTCACCATTTGGCTAACCTTAGAGTTTGTCTTTTGGACTTTGAGGACGGTGGTACGTTTGTAAAATAGGTGTTACAATCATCTCTTGGTTCTAAAATAAAGCAGAAACGGGTATTAGACCCTCTCTTGATAAAGATCAAGGATGATGTGGGTAAGCAGAAGGTGATGCCCTTTCAGATTGGTAGTGATGGTACCTTGAGGTACAAAGGGAGGTTGTGTGCTTGATGTGCTATAGAAATATAGCACTTTCGACAGTTAAAACAAGGAAAATTGCAGGTTCATATGGTTATTTTGTTAGATATTATGCTTTTTGGGTATGTTTTGGATGCTAAGTTTGTGATAAAGGTAAAAAAAAAAAAGGTGTTTTTGGCTACTTTTTAGAGTAATTATGGCTATTTTGGGATGTTTTCAAGCTTGTTCATGATCAAAGCATGTTCTATAATTGAAGAAGAGCTGAAAGATGACACTCAAAATCTACTAAGTCAACCTACGAACCACCAGTTGGACCAATGAACCGCAGGTAGGCAAAGCAAGTGTTAGAAGTCCAAAATCCCGAGAGCTACACTTGTAGAAATTTTTCCTCCCGCTACCTACACCCAGTGTTAGGACCGCAGGTACTACCTGTGAATGAGTCCAAATTGTGGGTAAAGACAACATGTAGCCACCGACTCGGTTTTCTCCTATTTCATTCAGGATTTTGTTTTAGGATTTCCTCATATACTATAAATATCAATTATGTATTTTTTTAGTAGGACTTATGCACTTTTGATACTCATAAACATATTTTGATTCCAGGATCCGATTTTAATCTTGGGATTCTCTTGTGCTGACTTTAGTTGATTAATTCAATTTTGGTTGTGGATTATTACACTTCTTTTTATTGTGATTTCATCTATGCTTTGAACTATGAATATTATTGATTTCCTCGAAATCATAAATGGCTAAAACCCATAGCTAAGGTTGTGCAAACCCTAGCGGATTAATAAAGTAGGGGAAGTGCGATTGTTGATATGAACCAATACCCCATGGTATGCATTTCTTAATCTTCATTATAATAGGTTTCTTAATGGGTGCACATATTAGGGCCCCACCTAGATAATGCTACTTACTCCAAAAGAGTATTAGTGACTTGGAAAAGATAAAGACAACAGTATTTTGAAGGTAATTCTCAATCCATTCTACAATGGAATATAGTGAATGACCGTTAACTGTTATCTAATAACTAGAGACTCAAAAAGTAATAGTTACCTGGGATCAAGAGAAGGGTTAGTAAGGAAAAATCTCAAGACTCAAAAGGTAAAGGGTGAAATCCTTCTACTCCTCCAAAAGACTTTAGAAGGTACATATCATATTTCTTCTGCATGTAAGGTATTGGTTTTGTTCAACAAGGAAAGATAAGCCTATGGATTTCAGAATCCAGGTGTAACAAAATCCTAGTGTTCACCTACACTGATTACAACCGAAGTTAATATAGTTACGGTCTCGAGATTACTACACAAAACCCTTCCGTTTACTTTTCTTGTTCTACAAGTTGACTATAACTGCTGAGATCTGCAAAGCTACGTGTTCCCTTAGGATTCAACTGTAACCTTAGTTGGGTTACTATATTTTGAAGCAGCTGTATCATTATCTCATAGGAGGTATTGTTTGGACATCATTAAAATTTTGGCACCATTGTCGGGGACCACGGTGTTGCTATGTGATTTTAAGTTGTTGCAGCTTTTAGGTTTTTATTTTTTATTTTTGTTCATAATTAGGTATACACCGGTGTATGCCTAGAACATGAAGTAGAGGTAATCCATTACTCTCCATGAATCCAATTCCAGAGAGGATCCTACAAATACCGAGTAGGATGTCTGAGCAAAAAACAGATGAACCTCCTAAAGAGGTTCATGATATTGTACCTCTGCCTCCTCCTGAAGGAGTACAAGATATAGTTGATTGTTATACAGGTGATTTTCTAGCTCAAGATAAAGCTGAGAGGGCATTAATGAAAGAAGCTCAGTGAGTAGCTAGGGAGGCAAAGCTAGCTGAGCAGAGACAAGCAGCTGACCGTCGAGCAACACATGGTAAAAATAAAAATAGAGCTAGAGCTTCCCATGTTAAAATAAGCCCAACATACCAGTATGTGAAGCCATATATAGATAAAGAATAAGATCTGGGAAACATTGAACCGGCAAAAACTAGAGCCACAGTTCCTCCTTTTTTACCCCCAGGCATCAAGTTTGACATCTCGAGCGCAATGATCCAACTTCTAAATCTGAAGGATAAGTTTCCATGTCTGCTTACAAATGATGAAAATTTGCACCATGCTAATTTCATTGATATCTGAAGTTTATGTACAAATCTAGGGATGAATCAGGAAGCACTTAGACTGAGCTTTTTCCCCTTTTTACTTATGGGAGAAGCATCTTTATGGTTAGGGGAATTGCCAAGAATCTCTCTTACTACATGGAATAAGTTATGCAGGCAATTATTGAACAGGTTCATTCCTCCATCTAGGATGTTGTAGCTTAAGGATGAGATTTATAATTTCAGGCAACTGCAATCAATTTTTATGTACGAGGCTTAATTTAGGTTCAAGAAGAAGCTGAGTATGGAGCTCAACCATCGGTTGTCAGGGATGAGCTTACTATAGATATTCCACAAAGACCTAACCATCAGTTCCGAAGCCATGGTAGACACCATATCTAGAGAAGCTTTTATGAGACTATGTAGGAAGTTAGCTTTGAAGATGTTAAACTAGACTTCACTCACTAATCGAGGGTGGAAAACCTAGGAGGCTGGGAGGGGATCTGGAACATATGCTATTGGTGCCTCCTATGACCCAAACGTAGGAGATGACACAGTAGCACAAGAGATTACGTTGCTAAGAACTAATCTTGGGGTATAAGCAAAGAAGCTTGTAATAAGGACTTTTGAGAAAGTGAATGCAGCAGTAGCACATGGGTCAGATTTCAAAGCATACGAGTCAGAATTAGAAGAGGAAGAGAATTATTTGGATCATAAGATGGTGGGTTTCTGAGACTAAGGGAAAGGGAACCAAGGTTGGAACTACTATGAAAGATACTGAGACCATTGGAGAGAGCGAGATGGTGACTGGAGAAACAAGGATGACTATAGAGCGAAGGGATATAGATATATTCAACCTAGCAGATGAGATATAGAATCCAAAATGGAAGAGATGTTGGCTAAGATGGTGAAGGATTAGGAAAATCAAGAGATCAGCCTTAAAGAGATTAAGGATGGAATTTTAGGATTAACCCAAAAGATCAAGTCACAAGCCACTGCTATCAAGTAGTTAGAGCACCAGTTTGAGCATATGTCAGTAACTCTGAACTAAAGGCAGCCAAGTACCCTTCCTAGCAACATGGTGCAAAATTCAAAAACTGATGGTCATGCACTTGCTATAACCACAAGGAGTGGTATAACTAATATAGATCCCCCATGACCTATTACAGAAGATGATAATGATAAGACAATTGTTGTTAAGTTTGAGAAGGTAATAGGTGATAAAGGTAAAGCTATTGAAGATAAAGGTAAGGGTCTGGTCACTAAGCTAGAAATCAGACAAATTTTGAGACCGCCCCCACCTTATCCTCAGAGATTGAGGCAAAATAAAGAGGAAGGTAAGTTCAAGTGATTAATTGAGATGTTGAAAGAATTGATCTTGAACATACCTCTTCTTCAGACATCAGAGCAGATGCCTAGATACGTCAGGTTCATAAAATAATTGGTCATAAGGAAGAAAGGAGCAATAATTGAGGATGCTGATGGTATGCACCATAACGGTGTAGTCACAACTAGGTCTTTGGTGTAGAAAGAGGATGATCCCAGAGCATTTAATATACCATGCACTATTGGGTCATCCTAATGTGCCCAAGCCTTGTATGATTTAGTGGCCAGCATAAAATTAATGTCACTAGCCGTATTCAAGCAATTGGGTTTGAACCCTCTGAAATAGACTTTGATACAGTTGTTGATGGTTGACTGTATAGTGAAAAAGCTTGTGGGAATCTCTTTTGATATGATTATGAGGGTGGATAACACATATTTTTGGCTGACTTTATCATCGTAGACTATGAGGTTGACATCGAGATGCCATTATATTGGGGAGACCATTTATAGCCACAGATAAATCTATGGTTGATATGGAGAAAGGTGATCTGAAATTATGAGTCAATGGTGAGGAGGCTAGATTCAACATCCGAAAGTTAATGAAGTAGCCAACCAACATAAGGGTAGTATCAGTTATTAATTGTATTAATGATCCTAGAGGATACTTCTGTGGCTATCTTAATGAATTCTGAGTAGTCAAGATACTCACATCATGCCACGATGTTAAATCAATCGTTGCATGGGAGGCAACCTGTAAGTTTTATAGTGAATGAGTAACCAACATAGCCATGGCATGCCATAATGTTAAACAAGCATTGAGTGGGAGGAAACCCACTATTTTAGTGTTCATGTTTTTATTATTTTTGTCTTTTTATAGGTTTTTAGCTTTTGGACTTACCTAAAATACAGTAAAAATTGCTACATTCATCAACTTTCAGGTAAGTGGGTTGTGTGATCAACCTATCATGGTCACAAGTCCCACACAGTAAGTTGAGTAACAAGTCCAAAAATTTAAATTTGAGGATGAAGAATTGTAAGTTACAAACTTTGAAAATAAGTTTTACTTTTGGGATGTAAAACTTAGGTTGCGGGACCATAAGTGGTTGGAAAAATATCAAAATGCCGAGTCTGGACTACAGGAAAGTGGGCCAAAATTTTTGGCCCAGCACATGCGTCCAACACCTGCTAGCCACAGGTGGCACCTGCGCCCAAAGTCTGAATGTAGGTGCTGGCCACAGGTACAAGCTGCGGATAGGTCAAATTTTGGGCCCACTTTTAATTTAAATTTTTTTCCCACCAATACTAATATATGACCTAAAACAGCGCCCCACCTATATTTAAACAACTTTAACCTCATTCTAACTCATTCCAATCCTCTAAACTTCACTTTTCTCTTTGAACTCAAACTTCCCTGTTAAAACACAAACTAACCCCACACTTAAGTAAATGCTAGATTGATACTTATTTGAGATACCAACATGTCCAAAAATGGTAAAAACAAGTTTCAACTTTGGTTTTGCTCCTCATTATTCACTTTTGGTTCTTCATATAAAGGTAACTTTCTCTACTCCTAATGGTTGTCTTGATTTATTTGTTGTTTAAACAAGTTGATATGTGTATTCCATTGCAAAATATATAGAATCTATCATGCTTGTGTATAGTATCCTTAATGTAGCCTAAAATCATAATGTAGGGCTTTGTTTTTAAGAAAAATCTAAAGTTAGGCCCCAATCGGAAGCTGAACTTGAATTAATTTAAGTGATACCATTGGTTGAGCAGGCTTGTTTTCTTCGAATGCTATGATTTATGATAGGCGTGTTTATATTGGACTTGTTGGGATTTAAAGTAGGTTATAGGGGTGTAAAAATTGAGGAAAAATTTAAACTTTTTGAGTTTGAGTTTTTGTTCAACTTTTTCTATCCCTCCCTTTTGTTGGAAACTAACAACTAGTTTTTCAGGTATATATGGCACCTAAAGCTGTGAAGAAGACGAATGCTACTACTGCTATGAGATGGATAGAGTCTCCCAAGCCTAGTGGTTTAGTAGAGAAGTACCTGAGATAGCAACGTAGAGACACTGTCGTTGGGGTGACATGCCTAGTTATGAAAGGATAGACATGCCAGGCTACTCAGATACTTATATCCCATCCAAGGATGAAGTCGGAAAGGATGTCACCCCCACACACTCCTCTACTTGATAATGATGAGGATGAGGAGACAAATTCTGTGCCTAATCCAGTCTGAGGAGGGTTCCCAAGATTTATTCGATGAGGTAGAGCAGTAGGAACCATCTGTGGTGCCCCAGTTTGAGAAGGGTACCGGTACTTAGGTAAATCAGTCTGAGGTACCCCATTCTAAGGAAGGTATAGAGAAGCCTTCACATAATACATTAATACAGCAGAGTCCCGCTCCTACACCTACCTCAGATACACCTCCCAAGGCGGTACATCAAAGATGTAATATGGAAGGGATGCGGGAGATTTATGATATCAATAGTCATGTATGGAGGAAGGTAGGACTACCAAATGTCTATGAGGAGTGTCGAATTGACCTATTGGGACAAGATCGAATACTACAGTTATGAGCGGTATTTGATAGATATCAGCTAGAGTGGATGACTAGGCTACTCGATTCCTACAGCATGGCTATGGTATAGGAATTTTATGCATTCTACAAAGCGATGGTCATCATTTCTATGGATAAACATGTAGTCCTAGTGAGATTTTAAGGCAGCCACACCTTGATCATACATTGGTTAGAGAGTTGGGCGTTGACATTTCAATGGAAACTATCCACAGAGTTAGCTTCAGCCCAGATTATACCGCTCCTCCATCTACAGCTGAATGTGATAACAGATTGAGGGTTACACAAGATTGACATATCATGCAAGAGACTAAGTACTGATGAAAGAGGGTGAAGAGGAGTAGGTGTATAGCCAATTATATTTCACTAGTATAGCCAATTATATTTCACTATTGGGTGATGTGACCCCATAGATTGAGGAGATGTTGTGATCAAGAAGGGACTATTGAAATTTCAAGACAAGTTTAGGTGTTCACTAATTAGATACCGATTGATATCCACTTCTTTAGATAACATATTAACGTGGGATAGAGCAGCACTAGTTGATTTTCTGATGGTTGGATATGATGTTTATTTTGCAGCTATTCTTCAGCATAAGTTACATAACCGAGCATTTGGGGAGTTAACTAATTTTCTCTTCCCTTGCATAATTTAGTGGCTATGTGATGAGTCTAGTGTGCCTGAGATACAGAGTGTAGATGAAAGGGTAGTTGTTATGGTAACTTGTAATACCCCGCATATTTTTAAGCTAGGAAGTGAATAAGTATTCCTACGTATGAAATCTCTTATCCTGTGACTCATACTTGAGTACATGACTTACCATGAATATCCTAGTGATAGGATAGCTTATGATGCATTAGGCATGTTCATATGAGTCACTTAAGGTAATACAAGCTAAGGGTTTTTGAATCCATCAAGTTTTAGTGTTTGATGTTCCAAGGGTCATCTTTGAATGAGTATAACTCGATGCTAATATGGTATTTTGGTTGATTTATACACACCAAATTGTAGGGAATCAAATTAGCTTTCCAACGATACCAATTTCGCCTTAATCCAATACCCGAGCAAAAATTTATGCCCATTTTTGTGAGAGACAGTAAGCATAGGCGATCACTTGGGCGCCGCCTAAGTCAATTCCAGATGTCAAAAACACTCTGTTTTTGAGTTATTTTAAAGGTAATTAAGTCTTTAAATACTCCTTACATGTCCCTAAACTTAACCCTACAAAATATATAGCTTCTAAACATATTACAACCCTATTTTCATCTCAAATCTCATCATCCAAGAGAACTAAAAGAGAAAAACAACTAGGGTTGCATAATTAAGCTTGAAGATCTGATTTCAAGGAAATTCCTCCATCAATCATCAAGAATCTTCCTTCTAAGGTATGTGTAGTGTTCATCCACGAAATCCTTTCGTCCGTGGAGTTCAAGAATCAATCTTTAAAATACAAAAGCTTGGTTGATTGTGGTGATATAATCATACCAATGTTGATGCTTGTTTGTTTTGCTATATAATAGTATGCGTGAGTTGATTTATGGATCCCTTTCATCCATTAAGCTTAAAAACCCTCTTTTTCACTATAAAGTATGATTTCTATATTATTGGGTATTGATGATCATGTTGTTGATATTGGGTGATTCTCAAGATGGAATCTTTATATGTTTTTATGAATTTATGATATCATATGAGTTGTAAATATGTAAATTTGGTTGTTCATAATGTATAATTTGATGATTTAACCTATTCTTAAGATGTGCATGTAAGGTGTTTGATAAAATGCCTAAGAAACTAGAAATCATGCAATATAGCTAAATTGTGACTAAGTGAAGGATTCATGATATGCCCTTACGTTCCAATGACTTCTATGTTGTTAATGTTCCTTGTAAATGTTGTTGGAGTACTCATGAACTATTCTTATGAGATTATGCTATGTTTACTTGCAAATCCTACTTTTGAACAAGATGTATGATAACCATGCAATCCACATGAACTTCCATGCTATTGGTATGTGTTACCAATATGATTATGCAATGAACATGATATTAAGATTGTGCAAGTACTTCCATGTGCTATGAAATCCTTTCCATGCAATACATTTTTTATAACCATGCTTAGTATGAGATCCTTACTTATGATATTATATATTATGGACTCTACTCTTATGATCAAGTCAGTCATGTGTATCAGTTTCCTTCCATTGAGTCTTGGGGGTACTTGTACCCGAAAAATATAGTTGTGTGCCTAGAGCCATGTCATGTTTCATGATATCCAAACTCAAGCTATGATTCCATAGACTTCAGTCAGTCATGTGACTCATGAAAACCTTATGATCTTAGTCAGTTGTCAGATATCAGTAACCTTCCTCCAGTCAATAGAATTCAGTAAGATTAAGTCATGCACAGTCAGTTATCTATGTCCAGTCCCTCTAGATAGGAGTAGAGGTTAGCACTGAGTGAACCCAAGGATGGGAACTTATCTGCCAGTTCAGGGTGTGATTCTTAGTAGTCATCCTTGTGTTCCATAACTACGTAGCCAGTGTAGGTTGAGATATCTTAACCCGTCATATTAGGTTTGATGAGGTGGCTTAACCCGTCTATTTAAGGTTCCCACCGTTCTCATTAAGTACCTACCAGATAAGGGTCACTCACAGGCTTTCCTTACCCATGGCATGGTATTGACACCCCTCCAGTTGGGGCAGATATTAGACCCCAGCTTAGCCATAACGGCATATATGGGGTATGTCGGTTAAACACTACTTCCCACAGTTTCAGTATCAGTCTCAGTAAAAGAACTCAGGGCGTTCTTCAGATTTTAGTATATATAGGACTGTCAGATGCAGTCATCCATGTTATTAGTTTTAGTATCAGTCATAACAGTTACCAGTAAACCATGTATTATCTTACAGGTCATGCTATCATGTATTCACGGTCCTAGTTTCTATATATGTGTGTTTGCACTCCCACGTTCATGTTAGTCAGTCAGTGTTTTTCATGCATGAAACCCTTTATGTTCAGCCTACCTTCCTCGTATACTTAGTACTCCAGTTGTACTGATGCATTTGCGCTAAAGTTCTTTCTTTTTATATTACACCATAGGTTCCGAGACATGATCTTCAGCCCAGCAGTAACAATAGCATTCTAGTCGCAGAGACAAAGTGAGTCCTCATTGATTCGAGGACAATATGATTTGATCCATTTATTTATTTCTTCAGTTTAGTTTTACGGAGTTAGTTGGAGACATGTTCCTTCAACTCTTTATTCAGATAGTTCAGAGGCTTTCAGATTTATGTTCAGATTTATGTTCAGATTGAGTTGTTTTGGGTATTTTCACCTACATGATTGTATTCAGTTGAACCTTATGGACTTACAGTTCTATGTATTCCGTATTATTATATCATGATTTGCAGTATACAGGTACAGATATCAATCATGGGTTAGCTTATGGTCCCTCAGGGTCTGACCACCGTGTAGCATTCTGGTTCAGTGAATTGGTGTGTTACATAACTACGTAGACAAAGACTATAAGGGATTTACCATATTAAGGAACTTCTAGGAGATCGAGACAGTAGGTAGCAGTACCATGAGCCCAGTTTGAGGGATCATCAATTTTTTTAGAGCCTAGTGAGGCACATTGAGGTGATGCTGGTGTTAATATTGAGATAGAGATTAGGTAGCAGAGAATGGATCCATATTATAGTATGCAGGGAGAAGGGACACAGCTACTTCTTCTTCATCCTTGTCTTCAACCTTAGAGCCGGTGGGTGTACCTTTAGAGCCTTCTCGCCTATCCACTATAGCTCGTCCTTCAAGGATGATCACTATATCTAGTAAGTTTTCGCAGATCTTAATAGACAGCAAGAGGGCCACCAATTCTAGGGTGAGTGTCATTGAGACCGAGATAACTACCCTCTATAATCAGATAAGATCAGAGGTTAGGACTAGATTAGAGCAGGCAGAGGAAAAATAAGTGGATACACTGAGTGTTTTACAATCTGGGTTATGTATTGGTTTCTAGACATAGCTCAATGAGTTTAAGAGATTGATTATAGCCCGATATACAGAGATAGTTGCAACTTATCTAGCCTAGATGAAGGAGGAGTTTGAGGTATTATGAGCAGAGGTACGCTCTCTCACGGAGAGCTGTGTTGCAACCACTCCCTTAGTTATACCCTAGGTGGTCCAGATATTACCTCTACGCATACCGAGATAGTTTGATTTCTTTGTAGAGGATGTTGAGAAGGTTCCAACAGTTAGAACTAAGAGAGTTTGCATAGACGACTTACAATATCCTTGCATACCATACGATCAGGCCATTAAAAGAGCCAAACATTATTCTATGGAGACTATATTCATCGATAGGTAGAGGCATGCATCTATAAAAGTAGGTGCCTCATCTAGTAGTGCACCGCCACTACCACCGCCTTCGCCAGCTAATATGCCCCAATCTGGGAAGGCTCATGAGTCAGGCACCTAGAGTATCCCAAGTATGTTCTCACTCCCCTCTGTTTTACTTTGTTTTAGTGCATTGAGAATAAAGCCTAATTTTTAGTTAGGGGTGGAAATACCATGCTGCCGTGGGTTTTTTTCCGTGCTTTTTTTCCTGTCGGATGCAGTTTGGTTGTAGAACCAGCATGTCTAGGATAATTTTGTGTCATATTATGTTTTTCTATGTATTGTGTTTTCTTGTGTAATTAAAATATTTTTAAGTATTAGGGTAGTAGTCATATTTTTACTAATTTTTTATACCCCTCCAAAATTTTGAGTTTTTGAACGATATGAATGCATATATGTGTGAACTTTATGGATCTTGACATGATAAGCACATGCCAATAATTGCATGAATTAGATAGGTAGCAGTAGGTAATATTGACTCTGTACCATATGTGTGTAAGATACTACCTAGTTCCCTTTGTGTGGTGCTGAATTCAGAACTTGCCTGGTTAGTCTTTCCTACGTTGAAGTATAGTCAGTTAGGAAAGGATCAAAGGTCATTTTTATTTCAGTCCACTTTTAGCCTAAATAACCTTCCATATGTAAATGATATCCCTTGATCTCTGTTTTAAGCATTATAGCCTATTTTTGTCATTTTACCTATTCATTTTCCCATTTATATTACAACGAACCTACTTTAGCCCTGATCCTCCTTGGACATTGTGTACTACAACTCACGAAAAATGCCTAAGTTCAGGTTGCCTATCATAGGGGTGTGTTGTGTAAAATATGTATAAAAAAGGGTAAAACAAGAGAAAAAGTAGTTGTCTACTGCTAATGTAATCGTCATACCTTGCTATCTATTTGCTTGTTTAGAGTTATTTAATTTATATATATGAGTAGTTGTCTATTGCTAATATAATTTGCATACCTTGATCCCATTGTGTCACATTATTATGCTTTATGTTCATACACGATTGGTTTTGAAAAGTAAGATTAGAGGGGTGTTTTTTTAAGCTTCAAGTATTGACTGCCTTGAATAGCTTAGATTCTTCTAGTTAAGCATTATTTTTATTTTTGTTTTAATTTTTTACCTGAGAACATGTACAAATATAGAACTTTTGATGCTTATAATGAGGAAAATATACAGGTTTTTAAGGTTATTTTGTTAGATATGATGCTTTGGTATATTTTGCAGGAAGCCATGTTTTACATGCTAAGTTCATGAAAAAGGTGAAAAAAAAGGTGTTTTGGGTACTCTTTAGAGCAATTATGGATATTCGGGATATTTTTGATCTTGTTCAAGATAAAAGCATGTTTGAGAATTGAAGAAGATTTGAAAAGATGACTCCCAGCACATACTAAGTCAACCTACGGACCGTAAGTAGGACCTATGGACTGCGGGTATGCAAAGCAAGCTCCAGACGTCTAAAATCCCGAGAGCTAAACCTGTAGGAATTTTTACTCCCGCTACCTGCGTCCAGTGTCAGGACCATAGGTATTACCTTCACCCAGGGCAAAACCACAGGTAAAGACCACATATGGCCACCGAACTAGTTTTCTCCTATTTCATTCGGGCTTTGGTTTTAGGGTTTGCTTATTTACTATAAATACCCCTTATGTATTTTTTAGTAGGAGTTACGGACTTTTGATACTCAAAAATATATTTTGACTCTAGGATCTGATTTTGATCTTGGGATTCTCTTGTACTGACTTTAGTTGATTAATCCAGTTTCAGTTGTGGGTTTTTACACTTCTTATTATTATGATTTCAACTATGCTTTAAACTATGAATGTTATTGATTTCTTCACAATCATGAGCAGTTAAAACCCATAGTTAGGGTTGTGCAAACCCTGGCGGATTGGTGAAATAGGGGAAGTATGGCTGTTGATTTTTACCAATAACCATGGCATTCATTGCTTTATCTTCATTATAATACTTTTCTTAATGGGTTCACACATTAGGATCCCACCTAGATATTTCTACTTACTCCAAAAGAGGAGTAAGGACTAGGAAAAGATAAATACAATAGTAATTAGAAATTAATTTTTGATCCATGCTATAATGGAATAGAGTGAATGACCGTTAACTTCTTTCTAATAACTGGATACTTAAAAGGTAATACTTAATTGGTATCAAGATAAAGTTTAGTAAAGTGACATCATAAGACCCAAGGTAAAGGGTGAAATCCTTCTACTCATCCCAAAGATTGTAGAAGGTACATAACTTACCGATTCTACATGCAAGGTATTGGGTTGGTTCAGTAATGCATGATAAGACTACGTAGTTAAGAATCCAGGGGGAACACAATCCTAGTGTTCACTTTCACTAATTACGTTTGAAGTCAATATAGTTACCTGCTCAAGATTACAATAACCCTCTCCCCCTATTTACTTTTCTTGTTCTGATTATTGACTATAACTATTGAGATCTATAAAGTCACATGTTCTCTTGAGATTTAACCCTAACATTTTTTGGGTTACTATATTTTGACAGCTACCATATTATCATCTAATAAGAGGTGTGTTTGGATGTCATCAGTGTTCCCTATGTTGAAGGGCTGTGAGATAGAATCTTGGCCAAGCCCCATGAATTGGGTATACGGTTCATCCTGGTTTAACAAAGATATATCATGATCTTAAGGAGATGTATTGGTGGAATTACATAAAATGGGATATAGCCAACTTTATGGCATAGTGTATGGTGTGCCATTAAGTAAAGGAGGAGCACATGAGGCCCAGTGGGCTAATGCAAGAGATTAAACTTCTAGTGTGGAACTGGGAGATAATTAATACATATTTTGTTAATGGCCTTCCATGGTCGTGGAATTAGTGTGTCTCCATTTGGATCATCCTGGATAGGATCACCAAGTTTGCTCACTTTTTGCCAGTGAGGACTAATTATTTGGCTGAGGACTATGCAAAGTTATTCCTTCAGGAGGTCATAAAGTTGCATAGTACGCCTGTCTCAATTATTTTGGATTGTGGTACTCAATTCTCATTGTATTTCTAGCGCTCTTTTTAGCATGGTTTGGGGGCTAAAGTAAGCCTTTGCATTATCTTTCACCCGCAGGTGGATAGGCTAGCAGAAAAACCATTCAGACTTTGGAAGATTTGTTGCAAACTTGTGTAATTGACATTGGTGGTAGTTGATTCAATCACTTGACTCTCATTGAATTTTCTATAACAATAGTTTCCATTCTAGGATTGGTATAGATATATTTGCGGTATTGTATGGTAGAAGGTATAGATCTCCTATTAGGTGGTTGGAGGTTGGTGTGGCAGAGATGTTAGCCCGAATTTAATTCACCAGGCCATGGAAAAGGTGAAGGTGGTTTGAGATAGGCTTAATACTACCTAAAGTTGCCAAAAGTTCTATGCGGATGTATGGCAAAGATAGTTGGAATTTAAGGTTGGAGATTGGGTATTTTTGAAGGTGTCTCACATAATGGGAGAAATGTATTTTGGAAATAATAAGAAACTCAGTACTGGATATGTCGGCCCGTACTTGGTTTTAAGAAGGGTTGATAATATTTTATATGAGTTGGATTTGCCCTCTATAATGAGTTCTATCCATCCAATATTCCATGTGTCCATATTGCAGAAAATGCATGGATTGCAGAAAAAGGACATGGCTTCGGTAAAGGTTTTATGGAAGAACCAAAAGTTTGTGAAAGCAGCTTAGAAAGCCGAGAGGGACATAAAGTCCAAGTATCTGTTCCTATTCCTTATTTTTGAAATTTGTGCTTGAGGTATATGTGTATTCTTAACATCTTTGTTTTCTATCTTTGTTAAAGAAAGATTAAAAATTTCCATGGGATTTTATTTTCTATCTTAAAGGTAAGAATAGAGATGTTTGAGGTTTAATCGTGCTAGTCAATGCCCTATCTATTATTCGAGGATGAATGATCCTAAGGGGAAGAATGAAATGCCCTAGATATTGGTCCTTGAAAAATCCCTGAGTTTTGAGCTCACTATCCTATTGATGACTTATCATATGAGACATATGGTGTGGTTAAGGTTCTAGGGACCCAAGTCGTATTTAAACCAGTGTGGAATTAGCTAAGTTTTTCTCAAAGTATGAGTAAATCACTATGAGTCTTAAGACTATGTTACGAGTGGTAGGTATGAGTAGTCTGTGGTCCATTGTCTAATCACATTTGGTTATATCTTGGATACAAATAGACCATATAGGTTGTATAGTTAGGTTACGTGTGGGATCATGGAGTCGTAATTTGGACAGTGAATAGGTGTCCAACTTACTATTTAGGATACGACTCAGGAATAAGAGTCGTATGATATGGTGACAAGTCAATGGGTTGACTCATAACCAAGGACGGCCTTTTTACAATATTTAGTTAAGGGTACTTTGGAAATTTCACACTTAAAACCCTTAAGGCCCCACATCCCTAAAACACTTTGGAACATTCATTCTATACTTTACAAGATCAAAAAAAACCTCTTTAACCTCTTAACTAAGGGGAGCCTTGGAGTAACTGGTAAAGTTGCTTCCATATGACCAGGAGCTCACAGGTTCAAGACTTGGAAATAGCCTCTAGCAGAAATGCAAGGTAAGGCTACGTACAATACACCCTTGTAGTGAGGCCCTTCCTCGGACACCGTGCATAGGTGTAGCTTTAGTGCACCAGGCTACCCTTTTTTTTGTTTCTCTAAAGTGGCCATCTAAGGGTTCAAGAGTCAATTTGTCTCCATGAATCTTTGTAAATCAGGCATGTGACTCTTCCATCATTTTTAGTTTACTAAAATCATATGTTTAAAGCATTGTTCATGAACTATTAATTGTATTTTTGAAAACCAAGGTTGTGGGGTTTTAATGCATATCATTTAATATGTTTTCTATGGTTTAAATTATGATTACATATATTTTAATTATGGTTTTGCACATGTGGGTGCATGGGGATGATGGTTTAATTGAAGGGTTATGGTTGAACCCCAAATTTGATGATTTTTTCTTTAATAATGGCATGGCCTCAACTTATTTGTGAAATTGTTAATGAGAATGATATTGTCTTAAGTTGAATTGTGTTTTGAACTAAGGCTTTGTCATAACCATGATAATGATTGATGAAGGACCTTGTAAAGGCCTTGATGGCCATAGATTGATTTAAATTGTAACCTTGGGGTTTAGTTGGCTAAATGGGTACGGTCCTAAATATTAAATTAACTTGATTTCCATGTTTGGACAATGGGTTTGAGTCCTAAATAATTAAATTATTGTTATGACATAATGTACACTTGCAAATGGAGTTGTTATTATGATAACAACGGGGTGTTTAATAAATGTTGATGCATGTTAAATGTTTTATATTGGGCTTAAGAGAGGGGTGTATAGCCATGAAACACCCTGGGTTCTGGCCCTTGCAAAATTTCATGAGTTTGAGCCTCCTATTGATCATACGACTCACGATAATAGTCGTATGGTATGGGTACGGGTCTAGGGACCCCAGTTGTATGTTTTTCAGTATGATGTTGTCCAAGTTCTATTCTTGGTACCAAAAGACTCCATACGAGTCCTATGTACATAATATGAGACGTAGTCTTACTGTATATTGTCCAGTGTCTAGCCTCAATATTTTTTCTTGGGGCACAACTTAAAGGGTTCTAGTCATATGGTTAGGGTACAAGTTAGGATAAGGAGTCGTATATTGAAAAGAATGTGATTTCCAACTTTTTGATAAAGGTACAAGTAAAAGGTACCACTCGTATGACCTGGGTACGAGTGAGGGGTCCAAACCGTACTAACCTGTAAAAATTCTTACAGTTTAAGTTGTGGGTATTCTGAACATTTCCTCTCTTAATTCATTTTGACCCCATGACATAAAACACCTTTGGAGGCTTCCTTAACCAAATATTCACAATCAAAACACTCTTTAAATACTATCAAATCTCTCTCAAGCTCTTGGTTCAAGAAAGTCTAGAATTTCTTCAAAGCAATCAATTAAGGCTCTTATGGATGGTTTCTCTCCATCTTCCTTTGTTTTTAAGGCATGTTACTCCTCCCTCATTGTTAGTTAGACTAAAAGCATGTTTTAATAAATGATTTTCATGGCATTATT
Organism: Capsicum annuum; assembly: GCF_002878395.1. NCBI lineage: Eukaryota > Viridiplantae > Streptophyta > Magnoliopsida > Solanales > Solanaceae > Capsicum > Capsicum annuum. The sequence goes on along the minus strand of NC_061122.1, from coordinate 154,463,701 downwards.
ATGGTATTGCTTTAGTTTTTGAAGTAGATGTTTGGGATTTTGATTGTTCTTGGTTGAACAGTATTTTCCCACATTTTACTTATGGTTTTCATATTATGATTGTGATTTGAGCATATGGTTATATAGGGAATGGTCTGTTGGTAATTGGCTTTGGTTTTGGAAATTATTTGCCCTCAACATATTTGTTAAAATGTCAATAAGAATGCTTTTATCACATTGTTTGACTATTATTAAAATCATCATATTGAATAAAATTTAATGGAACCTAAATTGGTTCAAATGGTTTTAAATAGATTGGAAGGGCTTGGTGGCCATGGTATTGGTTTGAACGAAAACTTTGGAGTCAAATTGGTTTAATGGATTTGGTATGGCATAAATAGATAGACTTCCAAGCTCTATTTTAGGTGTGACAATACCAATGGTTAATGCCTAATAAATAAGAATCCTTGGTAAATAGTTAGTTGAAGGTAAATGTTTTTAATGTGGGCTTAAAGGGGGATGTGTAAGCGAAGCCGTGGAAGATGGCGGTCCCGGAAGACCAAAACTGGAAACTCACATTTATCGATGTAAGGTTGGTTTAGATAACCATGTGCATTATGTCACACTTATATTTTGGGAGATGTACTACTTATCTCAGATTTTTTCTTTAGTTCGTATGGCTAACATGCATTGGGGCCTTTTTCAGCAAAAGGAGCTGAACCCATATAGCCTGTAGGAACATTTAGGATAGCAAAGCTACACAATTCCAGGTTAGAAGGTTTTAAATGCATACTAAACCCAATTTTCTTTCCCAGCATGATATATCTATATGTATTCATGTGATTTCATAATGATATTTACTTTGGTTTCAAATAATGGCATTATTTTATCTTTATTCCTGAGTACGTGCTAGCGTTCACCTAGTAACCTATCTTTTGGCGCTATATCCCTCCACGATACAGGTACTGGCCATACTACTCCTCTTGCTCTGTGATCTTGGATTCAAGAGCAGTTTGGTTTTGGACTTAAGTGGTGAGCTTCCATTCTTCAAAAGACTTCATTTCATGCCATGGACTTCCTTTCATATTTTTATTTATTTCTTGGACTTTGGTTTTGACTATCGTCGGGGGTATATCCCGACCAGAGGTTCTTGAATTTCTATTAGAGGCTTTTTGTGACTACTTTGGGTAGTGGGTGGTGTCAGTATTGGTGTCAACCTTGGCATTGGTAGTGGTATTTGTGTTGACAATGATTGGATGTTTGGTTGGATATTTCGTTTGTCATGGTTATGAACTTTATTAAATGTCTTTCAAATATAATTCTTCTATCTTCTTATATGTTCAAAATTCAACTAAAATAGGGTGCAGGGAAGTTATGGTTGGGTATTGGGGGCGATCTCCATTCCAAGTCACACTTAAGATACCTGATACGACTAGGCCCTGGTTCAGGTTGTGTCAGATTGGTATCAGAGCCCTAGTTTCATGGTCACTTGGGAGTCCATATAGCCGTGTCGATTAGAGTCTCTTTTAAGGGTGTGTATCATGCCACACTTATAAGGAAGAGGCTACGAGGAATTTAGGAATATTTCTATTTCTTATGTTTTGTTTTCAAACTGTAGAGTCTAAGGTCCTGAATTCTCTTCTAATTCCTATTTTTTCATTTTCCAGATCATGCCTCCTCAACAATTTGATGCTCACAGAATCTCTTCTATCCCATCCATGGATAATTCTAATGGGACCCATTTTACTTATGGGGTCTAGTTCCTCATTTCCCTCCTGGAGTACCACCAGTTCCCTTCAGTCCTTCTTGAGCTCCTCTGGCTAATGTGATGAATGTTGAGTTTTGTCTGTCTATCCATATGCTGGCTCAGTTGGCAGCTTATCAGTCTGAGTGCGGTGCATCTATTACTCCATCTTCTAAGGCCATAAGGGTTGGCCAGTTCATGAGGTTGAACCCTCTGACCTTTACTGGTGTTAAGGTGGAAGAGGATCCTCAAGGTTTCCAGGATGATATCGAAAAGATCTTTCATGTTATGCATTCCACTAATGTGGAAGGCATGGAATTTTCCATCTACCAGCTAAAAGATGTGGCATACCGGTGGTATAAGGAATAGGATCACTCAAGGGGGAACGGTGATGTGTCAGCTCTATGGGAGGATTTCTCTAATATTTTCCTCGACTGCCTCTTTCCTCAGGAGTTGAGGGACTTAAAGACAAAAGCGTTTGTCAATTTGATGCAAGGAAATATGTCTACAAAAAGTATGCCTTGAAGTTTTGCCAGTTATCTTGGTATGCTCCAATGTTGGTTTCTAACATGAGGACTAGAATGTGGAAGTTTTCATCCGAGTTGTCTAGAGACCTGATCTTGAATAGTAAGGCTACCTTATTGAAAAGAGACTTGATATCTCACGGTTGGTTTTGTACATACAGTAGGTAAAGGAAGAGAAGAAGAAGCAGTCTAAGAGGTTTAGGTTCTCTGAGCAGGGTAGTGGCTAATAGCAGGGTGGCAGGGATGGCGGAAACTAAACCAAGAATATGAGGGGAAATTTTGGGTCTTACTCGACGGATAATGCTCCCTACCTAAATTCATTAGGCTATAAGCATTTCCAAGGTGGTGATAACTTTAGGGAACAGGATGCCCAATCTCAAGCTAGTAGGGCTCGGTAAGATCCATCATATCCTTCCTATAGGTTCTATGTAGATTGCATCGAGGTTACTGTGAAGAATGAAGGGATAAGTGATTCAACTGTGGTCAGCCAGGGCATATGATTAAGAATTGTCAGATTGGTAAGGTTGCTTCTGGGCCAAACAAATTTCATGTTGCCTCTTCATCAGCTTTGGAACCAAAGGGTGCACCATTTAGTTTTGGAATAGGTCAGAACCATCTTTATTCTCTATGACAGCGCCCAAGCGCACACACAAGTGTACGTGGTCTACCAAGTAATACAGTAGCCTTAAATAAATCCAAATATCTATCCCATAGGGACTTGTTCCAACAACTATCAAATTATAGTTCACTTATAACAGTTAACTTGATGCAAAGTAACCAAAAAAAGTTTGGAGATTTGTAAAACTAAACGTGAAGTAAACAGTGCGTAAAATAAAGATTTGAGACAACAATAGAGTAACGCCCAGGGTTAAAGAACTTTGAAAAATCATACTATGCTATTGAACTTCATTCATATGAACACTTATCTTGGTTGTTGATTCGTTGGGTTTATCGCATGATCATGATCTCCTGACCTCTAATCATTTACCTAACTTGGACAATACAACTACATCCTTGAGCGAGGATTTAATAATCCAATTAAGTGCTTCAATCAATCATCCTACATGTGAACCAAGCAAGGCTTCTAGGTACATCTCTGTCATAGAAGCTAATTCAAATGCCTTATTTCATAAAGGACTAAGAACCTTTGTTTATCCCCACATTCTATCTTCCTATTCCCCCTCCCGAGATCACAAGGTCGACAAAATTTATATTCTAATGGTCAATAATATTCAAATTATTTAAAAAAATCATAAACAAACAACAAAATATGATAAGCACATCAAACGAAATCAATTCAAAATGATAGTAGTCATGTTCTTGGCTTTATCCTCGGAAAGGGGGCGTTTAGCCACTAATTGATAAAATCATGATCCAACTAATTGAATACATAATCAAATATATTAAAAAGATAAATTTTGAGAATAAAAACACTAAATAAAGTATTTTTCATCACCTCACAATGTTCCAAGAAATCCAAAGATAATAAACGAAGTGTACAAGTGTCGTATCTATAGTGGTAGGAAAATTGTCCTTGTGGGAAAAGGGGGTATCATCTGCTTTGGAGCATGGGAGTAGAGGGGGAACCACCTGGGGTATTGAACCAATCCAAATGAGGCTCATCCTACCTTATATCACTGCTGAAAATGGGGCCAGCCTCTATATCGCCTGCCCTCTCTGGAATTGCCAATTTGACTTTTAAACTTGGCCTTGTGCATTGCCTTCCATTTCAAGTTTTTGGTGTTGTTTCCATTTAAATTCAATATTTTTAAAAATATATATATATCACCATATTCAACTCACCAAGCACCATACATGATCAAAACCCATGTATTAGACCTCAACACAACAAAACATCATGAACAACTAGCTAGAAACTCGAGCTAAGACTAGGCTTGCCCACATTGATCTTTGTTTAGTGTTTTGACTCTTTACTTGATCCAATTGCACTTTGATCATTAAAAACAAGTTTTTACACATTAAAAACATTATAAACTAATTTGACATTAGAATCCATCACGATAAACTAGAACAACACCTAGCTCGGGCTAGTAAAACTAGTTTTCTCGCCTAAACTCTAATTGAATAATTTAAGTCCAAACTTTTTTGAAAACACTTATAAACATTATAATTACATACTTTCACACTTAAATGATTATTTATATAATCATTCACTCATTAAGCACACAAATTTTCCTCAAAACAAGGCTAAATAAGCTAGTATAACTACGCTAAAGTGCATAAATATACCTAACATCACCACCCCACACTTAAAGCCTTGCTCATCCTAAAACAACTCTTTACTCTAAGCATCATAATGTGAGGAAACTATACACTTCTAATACATGAAAGAAACCGAAGTTAGTACTACAATGACTGCACAGAATGCAAGATTCTACACTAAACATGTTATGTACACAATTGACAATTCAAGAACACTACTCAAAAACATTCCAGCCTTAGGAATTGACTCACCAAATTGGAAAACTCATGAATATTACTCAATAAAAGACATCATACAAATCACCCATATAGAACCCCATCCCCTCTCTCTCAAGGAAAATTCTCTCTCTTCTTACTAGAACTTTTGTCATATTTTTTCACCAAAATGGCTTCACACCTCCAGTATAGGTGCTCCAGCCATCGGATCGATCAGAAACATGCGCACAACTGAGGTGTACACATCACAAAAGGAATCCATCACAAATCAGCTCACATCTACCCAAAAAGTGCGATAGATTAAAGAAGTAGTTGTGGAGTTGTCGGATAAACAATGTAAATATTTGCAAATATTGTTGGAGAAAGATAAAAAATCAATGGAGAGGGTTAATGGTGTTTTTAGTTATAATCCTCCTAATTGTCGATAAAAATTGCAGGAGATTTGGTTTTATCTCCCCCAAAAAAACTAGTGATCAAATTAAGAAGAAAAAAGTGGTTTCCCCACTGTGGGGCGCCGACGTCGGAGTTCTGGCAACATTGACGGTGTCAGACCCATCCCAGGAGGTGCGCAAGGCCACCGCAACCATATCCCATTAAAAACCCTAAATTTTCAGTGAATTAATTACCTCCAATTTGAATTTAGAGGCTGCATAATAGTGACGATCTCCGGTGAAGGCGGCACTGCCCCGGCTAACCAAAAAACTAGAAAAGACCCACACCATCAGAGGAGCTTTCCTATGACAATCAAAACTTAGAAAGAAGCCCCAAAAATTATTGCATCAATCGCTACTAATTTCACTTTGAAGGATATACCATCTGTGGCGATTTCCTGTAACGGCGCCACCGCCTCGTCGGTGCTCCAAATCTAATTTTTTTACACCAATTGACTGGAAATAATGTCAGCAACATCAATATCTCAAAATCACCATCAGATTCATCTCAGAATATGTCCAATTTTGAAATTAGGGTTTCAAAACCCTAATTTTCTGATGGTAGAGCTCCGACAGCTGCAATCCAAAATTGGTTAAAGGATTTTGTGCAAAATTATTTAATTGTTGATGTACCTAAGGTTGTTTCAAGTGATTCACCTCAATAATCATCCAATTTATAGTCCAATGAATTAATTGATGTGGATGAAAATGATGATTATATGCAGTCAATTGAGGATCGTACAAGTAAATTTTCTTCTCTTAAACAACTTGTGGCCGCTGTTGCTACTGTGATTAGTGTTGATGATAATGTACATGGTGTTGTGCATTATTCTATTGATGTTGTTCATGGTGTTGAGGTTGATATGGAAGTGGGGGTACTGCCGATACTGCAGATGCTATACAACCCTAAAATAAGTCCCAAATATCTGTTCATAGTCCAAAAAACCAGTCCCATAAAGGTATGTTGCAAGGTGTGGTAACTAATGCTAAGGGTGGAGGGCATGATGAAGTTGTTCCTGAGAATACTACTGCTGAAATCCTATCACAAAACCTGTCCAAAATACTTGCAGCCAATTCTAAAAATAATCTTCCAAAACACTCACAAGACAATAACACAGCCAAAAATAAACCATATATCCCCAAATCCAAACCAATGCAAATTTTATCCAATTTTAAATGCCAAAAACTTCCGGCATCTTGTCCAAACCTTTCTACATATGAATTAAATGAACCAAAAGAGAAGGACCCAAAATCACCACATAAAAACCCTAACCCGACCCCTGTTTGGCCAAAAAATCCCTAAGTCTTTCCACCTCCAATACCAATAGTTACTCACTCAATGATTACCAAAATGAGAGCTCAAGAAGCATTAAAATTGATCATTGTTGATATCAATCCACCCAAAATTACCTCAAAACAAGGATTTCCAATTTTGATATTTAAAAGGAATGATTTTTCAGTGAAGCTAGCTGAAAAGTATAAATTTACTCTTATTGGTAAGTTTACAAACACCATGCCAAAAATGGAGGTAATAAGGAATGAGTTCTTGTTGCAAACGGAGCTTATGGGTAGTGTGAAGCTTACTCACTTTAACTCAAGGAACTTGTACATCGACCTTGATAATGAGTATGATCATACCATGATTTGTACCAAAGAAAGGATGTATATAGGGGACAGCTTATGAGGTTCAAAATTTAGACTCCAACCTTTAAGCCAAATGAAGAAACCACTTTGGTTCTGTTCTGGGAAATCTTGCTAGAGTTGCCTTGCTGTTGCTATGTCATGGAAGTAATAGCTCCTTTTGTAGTCTCCAATAAGTAAAATTTTATTTTTGGACTTAGCTACTTATAAAAAGACAAGAGGGAGTATGGCCAAAGTAGATCCAAATTGATTTGACTAAGCCTAGACCACAACATGTGTGGTTGGGTTTTGATAAGGATGAAAATGATGAAGTCAAGTGGCAAAAGGTGCAGTATGAAGGAGTTCTAAAATTTTGCACCTATTGTAAGAATCAAGGCTACGACATATCAACTTGCACTATCAAGAGATAGGATGATGAGCTGAAAAGAAGAAAACAAAAAAATAAAGTTGAGTAGAGTGAAAACCAGCAACAAAAACACATGGAAAACACCCAAAATCAGCATGTAATGAAGGACAAAACTTCTACACAACAAGACATAATTACGGATACAAATCACAAAACCACCAAGGATACTTCAAATAATGAAATAGGTGGACACAAGCAAAGGAATATATAAGTTACAGGAAAGTACCACCAGTTTGACAGAAGAACAAGATCAAGAAAAATCGAAAGAGCAAAAAAGAAGAAAAAAGAAGACCAATGCTCAACAACAAATACGCCAGTAAAACCAACAAAAATTTATAAACCAAGAGTGTCACCAAATACTCAAAAATTCTCTACGAATCAATTTGATATACTTGAACCACAGAGTATCCCAGATATGGATCTAAATGCTTATATTCCTTGTATTTATGTTGGTTTAGCCGCTGGTGGTGTATCTGGTAAAAAAGAGGTATTGCAATCTTGTCCCACCTCTCTGTTTCACCTGTGTGTTTTAATGATAAATGTGATGATGGTGTAGAAGGAGTTGGGGGTGTTTTGCGGGTCTACAGGAAACAAATGGAGGGTACAAATACCAACATCTTAATGATGTGGTTGTTAATGATTCAAAAGATTGTGAGACTAAAGATGATTCACTTGTACCTACTGAGCTAGTCACTTTTAATGACCAGTTAAGTAGGAAAAAGAAGGAGGTCCTGGAAAGAAAGCAAAATAAAATGGTGAAAGAGGAGTCAAAAAGAAAGGATAGTGCTAGGAAATAAGATAAGTAGAACAAGGGTAAAAAGAGATTTGATCTTGTTTTAGAACAATTTGATGAACAATCCCCCCCCCCCCTCCAATGAAAGATAAAAAAACTGCAAGTTCCAAGGATTTGTGTACTAAAAATAAGGCTACTTCTCCTCTCGAGGAAGACAAATATAGGGTTATTCACTTAGAGGATAAAGTAGATTATGACAATTAATCGATGGAAGAAGGAGAGGAAGAAGAGGTATGTCAAGAATTTATACAAACTTTTGTTCCTTCAGGTGACGGGGAAGAGAACAAACAAAAACAATAAGCTGCAGAAAAAGAAGGTCTTTCCCCAAGAAGTTTTTAGCAGAGAGGTCCTTTCTCTAAAGCAGGACCCAGCTCATCAATCAATAGACCACTTACAAGGTCACAAAGTAGGAATTTTTGACATCATGTGGGGTATTTATCTTCTTCAGCTATATAGATTTTCCATTTTTGCATATTTTATATCTCTTTTGTGAGGCTATAGTGTTGATTACTGTATTATAATAGAAGATCTCTTTTTGTATAAGCAAAATCAGAGATTGTCTAGCCTAGTTATTAGGTTGTCTTTTTTACATAAAGTTAAGCTACTGGTCTCATGTTAGGTAGCTTAACTTTCATTCTCTGGTGGAAAAAGATATGTTTTTGTCATAGTTGATGATTACTCAGGATTTACTTGGGTTATGTTTCTTGAACATAAACATGAAGATTTCATAAATTTTGAGAAATTTTATAGAAAAATATAGAGAGAAGTCAGGCACCTTATCACCTATATTCACAGTGATCATGGAGGAGAATTTGAAAATAAGGCATTTGAAGAATATTGTTCTCAAAATAGATACTCTCAGAACTTTTTTTCACCGCGATCTCCCCAATAAAATAGTGTAGTGGAATGAAAGAACCAGTCCCAATAGGAAACCACTAGAACAATGTTGTTAGAGCACAATCTCCCAAACCATTTTTGGGCAAAAGCAGTTAGTACAGCATGTCATATCATCAACACGTATCTGATCAGACCTATTTTAAAGAAAACACCTTATGAACTATAGAGAGAAAAGAAGCCCAACATCGGCTACTTCCACCCCTTCGACTACAAATGCTTTATTCATAATAATGGTAAGAATACCCTAGGAAAATTTGATCCACAAAGTGACAATGATATTTTCCTTAGGCACTCTCCCACTAGTCATGCTTATAGGGCTTATAATAAAAGAACTTTGATTGTTGAGGAATCTATGCACATTGTCTTTGATAAAACTAACCACCGCACTATGAGTATAAGTGTTGATGAAGAACAGGTAAGTAATGTACAGGATGGAGAAGATCTCAGCCCAACTCTAGAGCCCTCTCAAGACAAATCGACTAAACCCTCAACAAAATCGACTCCTACAACAGAAATAGGGAGTCCAAATATTCCAAAAAAGTTGAAGTAGGATGGCATCCATCTAAATGAACTCATCATTAGAAATCCAGAAGACGAAGTGCAAACCAGAGCATCACTAAGGAGACAAGCATTTGTTTCTCTCATGTCTCAAATTGAAATAAAGAAAACTGATGAAGCTCTCAATGATAAATCATGGGTTAAAGCTATGAAGAAATAACAAGAACAATTTGAATGAAATCAAGTTTGGACACTAATTGAAAAACTAAGAAACTGCTCAGTAATCAGAACCAGATGGGTCTACAGAAATAAAGTAAATAAAGAAGGTAAAGTCATCAAAAATAAAGCCATGCTTGTATCTCAAGGCTACTCTCAGCAGAAAGGTATTGATTACGATGAAACCTTTGACCCTATGGCTAGGTTAGAGTCAATACAAATTTTACTAGCTTTTATCGCATTCAAATATTTAAAATTAAATCAAATGGATGTAAAAAGTGCTTTCTTAAATGGCTTTATTCATGAGGAAGTTTTCATAAAACAACCCCCTAGATTTGAAGATCCTTCATTTCCAAATTATATTTTCAAGTTATCAAAAGCACTCTACACCCTCAAACAAACCCCAAAATTTTAGTATGAGATACTGAGTACTTTTCTACTAAATAACAACTTTCAAAGGGTAAAATCGACACAAATTTGTTCATTCAAAACCTCGATTCAAATCTCCTCATTGTGCAAGTTTACATTGATGATATCATTTTTGGTAGTTCTAAGCTCTCTATGTACGAGAATTTTGCTAATTTGATGAAAGGAGAATTCAAAATAAGTCTCTCACATTCTTTCTGGGGCTACAAATCAAGCAAACTCCCAAGGACACCTTTATCAGTCAAGACAAATACATGAAAGAACTCATAAAAAGTTTTACATGGAGAAGGGAAAGGCCTATGGAGCACCCATAAGTCCATACACAACCATTGATTCAGATTTGGCCGGAAAAGACGATGATAAAAAAATGTATCATGAGATGATCCGATCTCTACTCTACTTAACTGGAAGTTGGCCAGATATTATGTTCAATATGTGTAAATATGCAAGATTCCAGTTGACTCCTAAGGAGTGTCATCTTACTTCCATCAAACAAGTCATCCGATATCTAATAGGAACACATGACCTCAGTCTATGGTATCCCTGCTCTTATTATTTTGATTTAATTAGATATTCAGATACTAATTTTGTAGGAGACAAAAGTGATACGAACATCACTAGAGGAACATGTGAAATTCTTGGTGCTTCTCTTATATTTTGGCATAGCAAGAAATAGACTTTTGTCGCTCTCTCAACCATAGAGGCTAAATACATAGCTGTCGGAAGTTGTGGCACTCAAATTCTATGGATTATACACCAGCTTCTTGTGTTCAACTTAGATTTTAAATTTGTGCGATAACACTAGTACCATCAGCTTATCTAAATACACTGTGCGTCACTCTAGGGCTAAACATATTGATATCATGCATTATTTCATTCGAGATCATGTTGAAAATGGTCAGTTTTGCCTAAAATTTGTTGACTCTGAAAATCAAATAGTAGATATATTTATAAAACCTCTTTTAGAAGAAAGATTTTGCTCTCTATGAAAAAAGGCTTGGTATCATTAGCATTCATGATATTTAGAAAACTTTTATCTATGAATTTCACTATTTGCATATTGCCTATATATTATTTCTTTTTTATTATGTCAGAGGGTGAGAAGGACAAAAATATCAGAGTAGCCTACAGTCAGAAGGGAAAGAACAAGCTCAAATATCAGCTAATACTTACACAAGTCAGGGGGAGCAAGCTAACAAATAGGGAAGTTAACTCCTGTTTACTCTTGTTGCCATTATCAAAAAGGGGGATATTGTTGACCTCCCAAGTTTAAGTTTTAATAATGACAAACTCACAAGTGTATCTCTGCAGCTAGTTATAATGGAAAGATAAAGGAAGTCGGCTTCAGAAATAGAAGGACATCAAGAATGGAAAGTCATCCACCGTATCCAAGTAGCATCCAAGTAAAATCACTAATAAGAAGACAAATGGAAGAAGTATCATATTCAAAAAATATTATAGAAAATCATGACATAATATCTCATCAATGATATAGAGGACCTCATCATGGCAAGCAGATCAATCAAGCATCATAAAAATTAAAGAAGGATCAACCCTCCCACAATTATGGTTGTAATCCCCAGATTTATGATAGAATGAATCAATCAAGAAGATAATATGACAAGTACATTGGGAAGGCATCAAAATAAAAAAAGAAATATAGATCACGGACATATCTAATATGGACGTAATTCAGAAGCCATATATGGAAATATCCGATATGGACATTATACACGGCTATATTCCTCAATTGAGGAACCAATTCATATCCTTGATTGATAAGAAATCCCTTGGGTTTCCTTATGAAAGGCAGCAGTCGAAGACTATAAAAGAAGAAGACCAAAGACAGACACTCTTTATGCAAATTCAAGGAGAAATTTCAAAGTGTCTCATTCTTAGTCTTACAAATCTTTGTAACATTAGTTTATAATAGTTATATAAAGAGTATAATCAATTCATCTTTGTAACATCAACTGAAGTTGTGTCACTAGATCTGAAGAGAAAAGTAAGTTTTTATTCCTATCATTGTACTCAAACCAAACCTTCAACAATCTAAAGAAAAGTTTAAACCCAAGAGGACTAGACGCAGGCACTAGATTGGTGTGCTGAACCAGGATAAATCTTTTTGTTGTTTACTTTATGTTTTATTATTTACGTGCTTAACTGTTTAAGTTTAATTTGTTTTCAAAGTGTTTTGATCTGCAGGAGAGTCGATTGTGAGGAGTCAGTAGTCGACTCACAGAAGAAAATTTCAATTCATACCCCCACCTTTTTGAATTTTAGCATCCTCTATAATGCCTTTTCTCTCTGGAATTGCCAATTGGACGATTAAATTTGGCCTTGTGCACTTGCCTTCCCTTTCAAGCTGTTAGTGTTATTTCATTTTAATTTCTAGATTTTTCAACATCTATAAATCACCATAAAAACTCACCAAGCATCCTATGTGGTCAAACATCATTTATTAGAGCTCAACACAATAAAATATCAAGAATAACAACTAGAAACTCGAGCTAAGACTAGGCTTTCCTAGGTTGATCTCTGTTTAGTGTTTTAACTCTTGGCTTGATTAAATTGCACTTTGATCATTATAAATAAGTTTTAAACATAATATTACACATTAAAACAATTAGAAACTCATTTAACACCTTAGAATCCATAACGATAAACTAGAACAACACCTAGCTCAAGCTAGTAAAACTAGTTTTCTCGCCTAAACTCAAATTAAATGATTTAAGTCCAAACTTGTTTGAAAACACTTCTAAAAATTATAATTACATAATTGCACACTTAAATACTTATTTATATCATCATTCACTAATTAAGCACAGTAATTGTTCTCAAAATAAGGCTAAATAAGCTAGGATAACAACACTAAAGTGGATAAATTCACCCAACATCACTCTCACTACTCGCCAAAAGTCCAAGGCATCACCTGATGTTATGACTATTATGTTGAAACTTTTTCCCTTTGATGTGTAATGTTTTCTTAATCTGGGGTCAATGTGATGTTGGCAAAGTTTTATTCTTGGTATGATAAGACTCCATACAAGTTGTATGAATGTGATACAAGAATTAAGGTCTTGTCATATGTTGTCCTGTGTCTATCCTAGATGTTTTTTCTTGGGATATGACTTGAAGGGTACTAGTTTTATGGTTAGGGTATGAGTTAGGCTAAGGGGTCATATATTGGATACAATTTGATGTCCAAATTTTTTATCAAGGTACAAATATAAAGTACCATTCATATGATGTGGGTATGAGTGAGGGGACCAAACTATACCCACCTGTGGAAATTTTTACAGATAAAGTTGGGGGTATTTTGGGCATTTCCTCTCTTAACTCCTTTAGACCCCACAACATAAAAAACCTTTGGAGGCTTCCTTAACCTATTATTCACAATCAAAGCACTCACAAATCTCTCTCAAGCTCTTAGTTCAAGAAAGACTAGGATTTCTTCAAAGTAATCAATTAAGGATATTAAGGGTGGTTTCTATCTATCTTCCTTGGTTTCTAAGACATGTTACTGCTCCCTCATTGTTAGTTCTACTAAAATCATAATTTGATGAATAATTTTCACGGCAGTATTATGTTATTATTTTGGGTTTGAAGTATATTAAAACACCATAGGTTCTAGTCCTTGGAAAATTTCCTGGGTTTTAAGTCTTTTGCTAATCATACAACTCACTATATGAGCCGTATGGTGAGTATACGGGTTAGGTTACCTGTCTCGTATGTTGGACAATGTTTGGTAGGTGAGTTTCTGGTGTAGTTATGTTTGGTGGGTATGGGTCGTATGGTTAGTGACAAGTTGGTTGGTTGATCCTTCACTTAATCTGAAATTGGGTAACTTAACTTAGATCTGAGTACGAGTTGCTCACCATGAGTCATGAGGATAGGGTACAAATGGTATAGTCTAACACATATGTTGGACAGTGTCCAACCCTTCTTGATTCTGTTATGGGTACGGGTTAAGGGTACTTGTCGTATGCTTGGGTACAATGTTGGTCTTGGTGGTAGTATGTTGGACAGTGTTTCCATCCAAGCGGCTTCCTAGGGTACGATTAATGGGTACCACTCGTATGCTAGGGTACGGTTTGGGTGGGGTAGCCGTACCCACCTGCAGGAATTCATTTACAATTTAAGTTGGGGGTATTCTAGATATTTCTCCTCTTAACCCATCATGACCCCACAACCTAAAACCCTATTGGGACTTTATTTACCTTATTATTATAATCTTAAATACTCACAAACTCTCTCAAATCTCTCTTAAGCTCTTGGGTTAAGTAAAGGCTAAGATTTCCTTCAAAATCGTTAATTAAGGCTCTAAAGGGTGATTTCTCTATGTTTTCTTAGTAATCTAAGTCATGTTATGCCTCTCTTATTGTTAGTTCAACTAAAGGCATGTTTTATGAATGGTTTTCATGGCATGATGGTGATATAGTTTGGGTTTTGAATTATATGTTGGGGGTTTTGGTTATTAATGGTTGATTTATGTTTTCCAATGTTTTTACATATGGTTTTCATATTATAATGGTGGTTTTAACATGTAGTTGCATGGTAACGATCAATTGGTACTTGGTTTTGGTTATTAAAACTATATGCCCTTAACATGATTGTTAAAATGCCTACGAGAATCGTTTTGTCACATAGTATGACTTTTATTGAAACTATTGAATTGTATTATTTGGTAATGGAACCTAACTTGGTTAAATGATTTTAATGGCTAATTGGTAAGGCCTTGGTGGCCATGGATTTGATTAAAAACCTTATGGTTTCCACAGTATTCCACAAGTGAATCTAATAATGGAACCTATGGGGTGTATGGAAATCCCCTAGGTATTGGATAAGGACATTGCTTGCAAGCAATAATCAGTGTGAAGATACCACTTCTTATAGCCTTGGTTAATAATATATGGATTTTGCGGTTTGGTTGTGTGCTATGGTTTTAATTGGGCAACAATGGCAGGCTATAATAGCTAATCATGAAGGTGTGAGTCTAATAGACGGACATTGGAAACTCATGTTTACCGATATGAGGATTGGTTATAGACACCATGTACTTGTGGGTTACATGGGAATCCCCTAAGTTATACTTGTATATATATATCATAGAGGGTGAAGGGTACACGGGAATCCCCTACCCCTATGATATCTCTGATACGTGCGATCATACGCACTGAGGCCCGTTCAGGGGTAACACTAGACCCATATAGCCCATGGGTGGTTATAGGACTGTTAAGCTACACAAACCTAGGTTAATGGTTTTAAATGCATGTTAAACCCGGTTCCCTTTACCAGCATGGATTATATGTATATTTGGCTTTAGATATTGGCATTATGTTATCCTTATCCTAAGTGCATGCTAGCGTTCACTTATTAACCCATTTTTGAGCGTTGTATCCCCACGCAATGCAGGAATCAGCCATACTACTACTCCTTCTCAGTGATCGAATTTAGGAACAGCTTAAAGTTGAATTGAAGTAGCGAGCTTCAATACTTCAGAAGGATCCATTTCATGTTATGGTCTTGTCTTCATACTTTGGTTAGTTCTTAGACTTTTGTTTTGTCTATAGTCGGGGGCATGTCCCAATTGGATACTATTTTACTTCGGATAAAGGCATTGTGAGACTACTATGGGTTAGTATTGTTGTTGTCAACATTGGTGTTATCTTTGGCATCGGTATTGGTATTATGGATGATGTTGGTTGACTGTATTTGATTTATGATTGTTTTATTTTCTTATGTTATATATATATATATATATATATATATATATGTTTAAAATTTATCTAACTTAAGGTGTAGGGTTGTTATGGTTAGGTATTGGGGGTAGTCTCTGGACGATTGGGCATAAGGCACCTGATACAACTAGGCTTGGGTTTGGGTCGTGCTAGATTTGTATTAGAGCCCTAGGTTTATGGGCAATTGGGAGTCTACAAAACCATATCGAGTAGAGTCTCTTTTAGGGGAGTGTAGAGCGCCACACTCATAAGGGAAAGGCTACAAGGCATTTAGGAATGTTTCTCTTTCTTATGTTCTATTTTCAAGCTTTGGAGTCTAAGTCCTGGAATCTTCCTTAATTCCCGTTTGTTTGCTTTTCAGATCATGCCTCTATGATCTGAAGTTCACTAAAACTCCTCTATCCTAACTAGGACCAATATTAATGGGATACGCTCTAGTCATAGGGTCCATACTCGGTCTAAGGGTCTCATTTTGAATCATTCTAAAGTTCCACTAGTTCCTGCTAGTCCTTCTCAGAATCCTTAGGCTGATGTAATGAACACTGACTTTCATCAGTCTAGTCATATGTTGGCACAGTTAGTAGCTACTCATTCTGAGTGTGGTGTTTCTCTTACTCCATCTTCTAAGGCCACAACAGTTGGCTAGTTCATGTGGTTGAACCCTCTGACCTTTATAGGTGCTAAGGTGAAGTAGGATTCTTAAGGTTTTCTGGATGATATAGAAGAGATTTTACATGTTATACATTCCATAAATATGGATGGGGTGGAGTTTGTGGCCTACCAGCTAAAAGATATGGCGTACCAATGGTATGAGGAATGGGATCAGGTAAGGGGTGACACTAATGAGTCATCACTAAAGAAGGATTTCTCTAATGCATTTCTAGACCACTTCTTTCCTCAGAAGTTAAGGGAAGTAAAAGTGAAGGAGTGTGTTAATGTGAAGCAAAGAAAGATATCGGTAAATGAGTATGCCTTAAAATTTCACTAGTTGTCTTGGCATGCTTCGAAGATGGTCTCAGATATGAGGGCCTATGTGAGGAAGTTTTCTTTAGGACTGTCTCGCGAGTTGATTCTTAAAAGTAAGGTTGCCTTGCTTATCAAGGACATGAATATCTCTAGGTTGGTTGTGTATATGTAATAGGTAGATAAAGAGAAGAAGAAGCAGGCTAAAATAGTAGACAGTCAGGGAAAGAAGTTTAGGTTCTCCAGTTAGGGTGGTGGCCAATAGTAGAGTGGCAGGGATGGTGGTAAGTGGCCCAATAAGAAGTGGGAAAACTCTGGCTCTTAATCAACGTCTAGTGCTCCCTACCCAAAACCGTCAAGTGATATGTATTTCATGGTGGTGAAAACTTTAGGGAATAGGGTGCCTAATCTTAAGCTAGTGGGGCTCAATCGGCTCCATTATTACCTTCTTATAAGTTCTATGGTCATCTGTATCATGGTTTCTGTGATGAGAGAAGGCACAAGTGTTTTGGTTATGGTCAGCCAGTCCATATGCTTAGAAACTGTCCTATTGGTAAGGTTGCCACTGGGGAAAACAAGGTTTCAATTGCTTTACCTTCAGCTCCAGCACCAAGGGGTGCACCATCTAGTTTCACCACTGGTCAGAATCATCGTCATTCGCCCACTACCCGACAAGAATCTGAGGCATCGCTTGATGTTATGACTTGTATGTTGGAACACTTTTCCTATGATATGTACTATTTACTTGATTCGGGGTCCACTATCTCTTATTTGACCCCATTTGTGGCTATGTATTTTTATTTTGGATTGGAGTATGTTTCAAACCTTTTTTTAATTTTACCCCAGTAGATGACTTTGTGATTTCTAAAAGAGTCTATAGGGGGGTTTGGTATTTGTTGGTAGTAAAGAAACTTTAGAAGATTTTTTTGAGTTAGATATAGTTGATTTCAATGTCATTTGTATGATGGATTGGTTGTGCTCGTGCTACATATCCATAGATTTCAGACCCGTAGGGTTGTTATTAAATTTCCTAATGAGCCTATTATTGAGTGAAAGGGTAGTTCCCTAGCTCCAAGGGGGAAGTTTATATTAGATCTTACAAATCAGAGATTAATCTCTAAGGGTGCCTCCATCAGATTGTCCAGATTAAAGATTCTAACTTGAAGGGTCCTTCTTTGCATTTGGTTCCGATGGTAAATGAATACCATGAGGTCTTCCCTGATGACCTTCCAAGTGTCCCTCCTAATAGGGAAATTGAGTTGGGGAATTATCTTGTTTCGGACACTCATCCAATTTCTGTTCCCTCTTATAGAATGGATCTGACTAAGTTAAAGGAGCTTAAGAAGCAATTAAAAGATCTTTTAAATAAGGGTTTTATCCATCATATTGTGTCCCAGTAGGGTGCACCGGTGTTGTTCATGCATAAAAAGAATGGTTCCCTTTGAATGTGTATTGATTTTTGGCAATTGAATAAGTTAACGATAAAGAATAAGTACCCTCTTCCAAGGATAGATGACTTATTTGTTCAGTTGTAGGATGCAAAATTCTTTTTAAAGATTAATCTTTGATTCGGGTACCGGCAGCTTAAGTTAGGGAGGTGGATATCCCTAAGATAGCTTTTTATACCCGGTATGGGTATTTTGAGTACTTCATGATGTCGTTTGTCTTGAACAATGCCCCAACGGCATTCATGGATTTGATGAATAGGTTCTTCCATCAATTTTTAAACACATTCATCATTGTATCCATAGATGACATTTTTGTGTACTTTAGGAGTGAGGTGGATCATTCTAATCACCTTCGAGTTATGTTACAGACACATAAAGAATAGCAGGTGTATGTTAAATTTTCTAAATGTGAGTTCTGATTGAATACTGTTACTTTTTTGGGTCATATTATTTCTATTGAAGGAATCATGGTAGATCCACAGAAGGTTTTAGTAGTTAAAAGGTGGCCTAGACCTATGACTCCAATCGGTATTTGGAACTTCTTGGGTTTAACTGGTTATTATAGGAGGTTTGTAAAAAGTTTTTCTTCTATAGCTTCCCCATTAACTAAGTTAACTCAGAAGAAAGTCAAGTTCTTGTGGTCTAATGCATGTGAGGGTAGTTTTGAGAAATTGAAGAATAAGCTAACTTTGGCTCTGGTTTTGACTTTACCTGAAAATAGATGGGTTTGTGGTTTATTGTTATGCATCCTGAGTTGGTTTGGGTTGTGTGTTGATGCATCATGGTAAGGTGATAGCCTATGCCTCTAGACAATTGAAGGTGCATGAGAGGAATTATCAAACTCATAATTTAGAGTTACTGACATTGGTATTTGAATTGAAAATCTGGCATCACTATTTGTATAAGGTGCATGTGGATATCTTTTCCAATCATAAAAGCCTGCAGTATGTGTTCCCTCAGAAAGAGCTTAACCTCAGGCAGAGGATATAACTTGAGCTTCTCAAGGACTATGACATGAGTCTTCACTAAGGTAAAAGTAATGTCACTGTTGATGCTCTTAGCAGGTTGTCCATGGGGAGTTTAGCTTATCTGGATAAGGAGAAATGGGAGTTGGTAAAGGTATTCACCATTTGGCTAACCATGGAGTTTGCCTCTTTAACTCTAAGGAAGGTGGTGTGTTCATTCAGAAGGTGGCACAGTCATCTCTTAGTGCTGCAATCATAGAGAAGTAGATGTTAGATCCTGTATAATTAGGGATCAAGGGTGATGATGGTGGGAAGAAGGTGATGGCCTTCGATATTAGTGGTTATGGTACCTTATGGTACCAAGAGAGGTTATGTGTTCCCAATATTGATGGTTTACAAGATAGGATCTTTGTTGAGGCGCACGAATTGTGCAATGTTATTTATCCTGGTTTGACGAAGATATATCATGACCTTAAATGTATTAGTGGAATGGTATAATGAGAGATGACTAATTTTTTGGCCAAGTGCATAGTGTGTCAAATAGTGAAAGTTGAGCACATGAGGCCTGGAGGATTTTATCAAGAAATTGAGTTGCCATAGTATAAGTGGGAAGTTATCAACATAGATTTTGTTACTGTTCTTCCACGATCTCAAAATTATTTTGATTCGATTCGGGTCATTGTGGATAGGATAAAAAAGTTTGGTCACTTTTTGCCAGTAAGGACTAACTTTTTAGTTAAAGATTGTGCGAGGTTGTATCTTTATTAGACTGTAAAGCTACAGGGTGCCTATCTCTATCATCTCTGATCATGGCATACAATTTACATATCATTTTTTGTGGTCATTTTAGAATGGGTTAGGAATAAAGGTAAGTCTTAGTACTGCTTTTTACCCTAATCGGATGGGTAGGCAGAAAAGACTATTCAGACCTTAGAGGATATGTTTTGTGAGTGTGTGATTGACTATAGTAGTAGTTGGGTTGAGAATTTACCTCTTATAGAGTTTTCTTACAATAATAGTTACCATTCTAGCATTAGGATAGCACCGTTTGAGACCTTGTATGGTAGAAGGTGTAGGTCTCCTATTGGATGGTTCAAGGTTTGTGAGGTGGAGATATTTTTCTAGGATTTGGTTCACCAAACAATGGTAAAGGTGAAGGTGATTTGTGATAGGCTTAGGGATGTCCAAAGTTTCCAAAAGTCCTATGCGGATTTGAGGCAAAGAGAATTAGAGTTTGAGGTTAGGGATAAGGTGTTCTTAAAGGCGTCTCTTATAAGGGAGTGATGCGATTTGGTAAAAAGGGGAAGCTCAGTCTCCAGTATATGGATCCGTACTTAGTTTTGCAAAAGGTTGGTAATGTTGCATATGAGTCAAATTTGCCTTCTAGTTTGAGATCCATTTATCCAGTATTCCATGTTTCTATGTTGAGAAAATGTATGGGTGATCCATCTCAAATTGTGCCTCATAGATATACTGGTATCTCGAATTCTTTGTCTTATAAGGAGGTCCCGATTGAGATCTTGAATCGGCAAGTTCATTGGTTGTGGACCAAGGATGTAGCTTAAGTTAAGGTTCTATAGAGGAACTATATGTTGAAGAAGCTACTTGGGAAGTGGAAGAGGACAGAAGTCCAAGTATCCATTCGTATTTTCTTCTCTAGGAATTTGCGCGGAAGGTATGTATTCCTTATCATACTTTTGTTTTCCAACTTTGTTAAAGGAAAGATTGACTTACTTGCATCTTTGATTTCTAACATTAGTTAAAGGTCGTAATGGGGGTGTTGGAGGTTTAAATTGTGCTTATACTGCCTTGTTCCATCATTCGAGAATGAAGGAAACTGGTGGGGTAGAATTCAAATACACTTGGTTATGCTTCTTAGAAAATTTCTTTGGTTTTGAGTCTTTTGTTGATCGTACAACTCACCATATGAGTCATATGGTAAAGGTATGGGTCAGGTGACCCATCTCATGTGTTGGCCAATGTTTGGTGGTTGAGTTTCTTGTGTGGTTGCAGTTTGGTTGGTAAAGGTCGTGTGGTTGGTAATGGGTCGGTTGGTTGATCTATCACTTAATCTAAAATTTGGTAACCTATCTTGGATCTGAGTACGAGTGGCTAACCATGAGTTGTGAGGATAGGGTATGAGTGGTATAGTCCAACTCGTATGTTTGACATGTCCAACCCTTCTTGATTCTGTTATGGGTACGGGTTAAGAGTACTTGTCATATGCTTGGGTACAATGTTGGTCTTGGTGGTTGTATGTTTGATAGTGTTGTCGTCCAAGTGGCTTCGTAGGGTATGATTAATGGGTACCACTCATATACTAGGGTACAGTTTGGGTGGGGTAGTCATACCCACCTATGGGATTCTTTTACAATTTAACTTGGGGGTATTCTACATATTTGCCCTCTTAACCCATCATGGCCCCACAACCTAAAACCCTATTGGGACTTTGTTTACCTTATTATGATAATCTTAAACACTCACAAACTCTCCCAAATCTCTCTTAAGCTCTTGGGTTAAGCAAAGGATAGGGTTTTCTTTAAGGTGGTCAATTAAGGCTCTAATGGGTGATTTTTCTCCGTCTTCTTCATAATCTAACACAAGTTACTCCTCCCTCATTGTTAGTTCAACTAAAGGAATGTTTTATGAATAGTTTTCATGGCATGATAGTGATATGGTTTTTGGTTTATAATTATATGTTGGAGGTTTTGGTTATTAATTGTTGATTTATGTTTTCCTATGTTTTTACATATGTGTTCACATTATAATGGTGGTTTGAACATGTGGTTGCATGGGAATGGTCAATTGGTACTTGGTTTTGGTTTTGGAAACTATATGCCCTCAACATGTTTGTTAAAATGCCAATGAGAATGGTTTTGTCACATTGTATGACTTTTATTGAAACTATTGCATTGTATAATTTTGTAATGGAACCTAAGTTGGTTAAATGGTTTTAATGGAAAATGGTAATGCATTGGTGGCCATGGTTTTTGATTAGAAACCTTGTGGGGTACATGGGAATCCCCCAAGTAAATCTAATAATGGAACCTACAAACTACATAGGAATCCCGTAAGTATTGGCTAAGGATATTGCTTGAAGCTATAATCGGTATGACGATACCACTTCTTATAGCCTTGGTTAATAAGTGGTTTGGTTGTGTGCTAATAGTTTAATTGGGAAATAATGGTGGGTTGTGATACCTAACCGTGAATGTGTGAATTCAATGTATGGATACTGAAAACTCATGTTTTCCGATATAAGGATTGGTCATGGCGACCATGTACTTGTGGGGTACATAGGAATCCCCTAAGTTATACTTGCATATACGTATCATGAAAGGTGAAGGGAACACGGGAATTCCCTACCCCTACGATATCTCTAATACGTGCGGCTACATGCACTAGGCCCGTTCAAGGGGTAACATTGGATCCATATAGCCCGTGGGTGGTTCTAGGATATTTAATCTACACAAACCCAGGTTAATGGTTTTAAATGCATGCTAAACCCGGTTCCCTTTCCCGTCATGGATTATATGTAAATGTATGGATGTGAATGCATATGGTTATTTAGTTTGTTTTATATGTTGGCATTATTTTATCCTTATCCTGAGTGCATACTAGCATTGACCCGCTAACTTATCTTCGGTCACTATACCCCAACGCAATGCAGGAATCGTCCATACTACTCCTCCTACTTAGTGATAGGATTCTGGAATAGCTTAAAGTTAGATTAAAGTAGTGAGCTTCCATACTCCAGAAGGCTCCATTTTATGTTATGTTCTTGTCTTTATACTTTGGTTATTTATTATCCATTGGTTTTGGCTATCGTCAGGGGCATGTCTCAATCGAATACTATTTTACTTTTGGATAGAGGCTTTGTGAGACTACTATGGGTTGGTATGGGCGGTGTCGGGATTGGTGTCATCTTTTGCATTGGTATTGGTATTATGGCTGATACCGGTTGACTTTATTTGATTTATGATTGTTTATTTTTTTATGTTATATATAAATATATATCTTCAAAATTCATCCGACTTAATGTGTAAGGTGGTTATGTTTGGGTATGGGGGGTGGTCTCTGGCTTTAATTAGGATTAAGGCACCCGACATGACTAGGCCCTTGTTCAGGTCGTGTCATGTATGTTGGGGAATTTTACTTCTGATTTTCATGTTATAATTGTGATTTGAACATGTGGTTACATGGGAATAGTCAATTGGTACTTGGTTTTGGTTTTGGAAACTATGTTCCCTCAACATGTTTGTTAAAATGCAATGAGAATGCTTTTATCACATAATTATACTATTATTGAAATCCTTGCATTGCATAAATGGTAATGGAACCTAAATTGGTTTAAATTGTTTTAAATGGATTGGAAAGGCCTTTGTGGTCATGGTATTAGTTTAAACAGAAACTTTGGAGTCAAATTGGTTTAATGGCTTTAGTATAGTATAAATGGATAGAGTTGCAAGCTCTAGTTTTTGTATGACGATACCAATGGTTAATGTATTATAAATAAGACTCCTTGGTAACTAGTTGGTTGAGTGTGAATGGTTTTAATGTTGTCTTAAAGGGGGATGTGTAAGCAAAGTCGTGGAAGGTGGCGGTCTTGGGGGTACCAAAACTAGAAAATCATGTTTTCTCATGTAACACTTATATTTTCGGAGATGTACTACTCATCTCACGTTTTTTCTTCAGTTCGTGCTGCTAACACGCATTGGGGCCTTTTTAGTGAAGGATCTGAACCCATATAGCCCATGGGTGGATTTAGGACGAAAAAGCTACACAATCCTAAGTTAAAAGGTTTTATATGCATACTAAACCTCGTTCCCTTTCTCAGCATGGTATATATATGTATGTATGTGATAGCATATGGCTATTCTCTTTGGTTTTGAATAATGGCATTATTTTATCCTTATTCCTAAATACATGTTAGTGTTCACCCGGTAACCCTTAGTGATCTTGGATTCGAGAATAGTTTGGTGTTGGACTGAAGTGGTGAGCTTCCATACTTTGAAAGACTCTATTTCATGCCATAGACTTCCTTTCATATTTTTATTTATTCATAGGCTTTAGTTTTGGCTATGGTCAGGGGCATGTCCCAACTAGATATTCTTGGATTTCTATTAGAGGCTTTGTGTGATTACTTTGGGCATGGGCGGTGTCGGTATTGGTGTCAACCTTGGTATTGGTATAGGGTTTGACACCGGTTGGTTGTTTGGTTATATATTTGGTCAGTCATGGTCATGAACTTTATTAAATGCCTTTTAATTATAATTGTTCTATCTTGATATTTGTTCGAAATTTATCCGACATAGGGTGTAAGGAGGTTATGGTTATGTATTAGGGGCGGTCTCTTGTCCGGGTAGGACTTGAGATGACCGACACGACTACACCTTAGTTGAGGTCATGTCAAGTCGGGCCATGAAAGTGGAGGTCCAAAAGACTAACACTAGAACCCGCGCTATCTGGTTTGGGTGTCTAAATGACCAGGAGGTTTGAGTCCCCCGTATTAAATATATGAATGGGAGGTTTGAGTCCCCCATATTGTACATCAGTGCTTAAGTCACCTTGACCATGATAGGAGGTTCAAGTCTCTCGTAAAAACATATACGAATATGGATATTCTCTGGCTTTACGGGTACATACACTAAGGCCCTTCTAGCTATGAGAGAATTTGGCCCATATAGCATGTGGGTGCGTTGTTATATGACGGTTATGCTACATAGCCCAGGCTAAGGTTTTCGAAGCTCATGCTAACCCCTGCTACCTACCCCAGCATATGGTAGTATATATGTATATGTACTTTGTATGATATAATGCATTGAATGTTATATTGGTTTTAAATTGTCATTATGGCATTATTTTGTTCCTCTATCCCTGACTTACATTCTAGCGCTCCAACTGCTAATCGTCTTTAGACGTTATATAACCATGCAATGTAGAAACTGGCCATACTCCCACATCTCTTGCTCAGTGACTTGGATTTGGAATCATCTAGCGAGTCAAATTGAAGTGGTGAGCTTCCATCCTTCGGAAGACCCCAGTTCATATTGTGGTTTCCTTTTTATGTTTTGACCATCTTTTGGATATTGGTTTTGGCTATTATCGGGTCCATGTCCTGACATTTTATTAACCCTCGGTTTGTAGAGGCTTTGTTGGATTACTGTAGACTTGGGTCATTTGGTCGATTGTTTGGTGACGTACAGTTATCCGGTTATCGGTGGTTGATATAGACATATCATGAACTATCATTAGTTTTATCATGCACTATCTTAATATATGTTTGGAATTCATCCCACAATAGGCAATGTTGTTTTGGTTCGGTTAGGTGAAGGGGGTGATCTCCAATCCACGTGGGACTTGGGATACCCGTCACGGCTAGGCCCTGGTTTGGGTCGTGACAACAAGTCTTAGGATATCTTGGACTAGGTTTTGGTATAAAAATTGACTTCTAGATGGTACATAAGATATTAGTAATCCTAGGATAGAAATTCCACCTAGAACATGAGCAATTAAGTCAACTCCATCTAAATTATGGGTTCAAGATCACTAAGATAGCCCAAATAAGGTTAACCAGGTTAAACACACCTCCAAGACTAAATCTACATCCCAAATCTAGCATAATAGCACAATCATTCTACAAATTAGCTCAATCTATGAAGAAAGCAATAGGATCCGAAAAGTGTAATAAGCATTTCATATTATGATTCAATTCACCCATCTAGCCCCCAAATCTCAATAATCAAGACTAAGTCATGGTTTTCTACATATAATCAATCTTAACATTTACATTCACATGTAAAATATAACACTCATCATCTTGTGAAGAAGAGTAGATAGAAGCCTGCCTTGAAATCGAACCACAAATCCTTGAATTATTCACAAATGTTCGTCTTCACTCTACAGTCTCTAAATGCTACCATGCTATCAAGATTGTAATCTAGGCATCATTAGGATTTAAATGAGACCTATATTTCCATATAATGGGTCAAGTTAAATTTCAGGTAAAGAACAAGCCTGTGGGGCCCACTAATGGAATCAAAAATTGAAACCATAAAGAGTTCCCTTAAAGAACAAGGAAGTTGTTCTCAAAAGTTAAGCGAAAATGGAGCATAAATCGGGTCTCATATCAACCCTTAAAGTTTAGGAATTCAAATCCCTAAATTCAAAGATTTATAAAAAAAAATGGATGGAATCTTACCATGAATTCGATGAAGAATCACAGAATAACCATTAATCAAGCTCCCCAAAGCATCTACAAGCTTAATCCTAAGTTTTGCCTCTCTTTTATGGTTTTAGCTCTCAAGAAAATAGTGACGAATGAGAAAAATCGGGTAAAAGGGGGCTATTTATACCCAGACTAGGTATTCGGGTTTCACTATCGCGACCCATAAATTCATGATCGAAATATACCGACTTGTACACATAAACTGCAATCGCGACCTGAGCATTGTGATCACAGAATTAACCTGCCAAGGTTATTGCGATGGTGATACCTTGGTTTGCATTTGCAATGGCACCAGAATATCAAATACAGTTGAGACTTGAATTTTTTAAATCTCTGCCAAGCCCTTGGGATTCATTCAAAATCCCTTATACGCAAACAGACTATGCAACCATACTAAATTCAACGTTCTGGACTCAATGGCAAATTGGATTTTTCATCCAAGGATATTTTGACAATGTGTTGGTCCCACACCCAATTTCTAATTTCTTAACTTTTTGAATAATAGGTTGAAATAATCCCGGGTGCATCGGGACCCAAATCAAGAGGCTACCTAGCACAAAATCAACATTATAGAGCTGATGTCACTGTCAAAATTCTTATACAAGGTCATCTACTAGGAGTTTTGGTCTGAGACCAAATCCTAAACAATGAAATCTCCAAAATAGGGAAAGAAGCCTAAAATCCAAATAAATGTACGACCATCGAACTGATAGATTCGATAAGTCATAAATGACCTATAGCCACTGTAGAAAGGCTCAAAATAACAGAAAAGCATACAAATTAAGGAAATGGCCTAGAGGTTCATTACGGATATTCTCCAAATAGTTGCGCATATAAGTTTTTAATAAAAGAACTTTAGGCGTGGATGAATCTATACATGTCGTATTTGATAAATCTAACCTAAATTTTGTGAGTATGAGCCTCGATGAGCAACTTGGGACTTGATGACAAACTTGGAAATAGCTCTCAAATTAAAATCACTACAGAAACTGAGGCATAAATAGACACAGAGTCGACTACAACAACACCGGAGTTAACTACCCCATCTTATCTTCC
The DNA here is from genome assembly GCF_002878395.1 of Capsicum annuum. NCBI lineage: Eukaryota > Viridiplantae > Streptophyta > Magnoliopsida > Solanales > Solanaceae > Capsicum > Capsicum annuum. Next base: position 154,436,306 of record NC_061122.1, on the reverse strand, counting down.
AAAAGAAAATATTCCTTGATAATGGAGGCATAGTGCAAGCTTTCTGAATGACTTCTCTATTGGAAATCCAAATGATCAAATGAAGATAAGAGCTTTATTAAGAAAGCAAGCCTATGTAGCCCATCAAAGATTGAGCCAAAATGAATTGATGAAGAAATTAAATATAAATCATGGATTCAAGCCATGAAAGAGAAAATGGATCAACCTAAAAAAAATAAAGTCTAGAACTTAGCAAAATGTCCAAGAAATTGCTAATTATTAGAACTAGATAGGTCTACAAAAAAGTTAAATGAAGAAGGTAAGGTAGTCATAAATCATACGAGGTTAGTAGCTTAAGATTACTCCCAAAAAAAGGTGTTGATTATGATTAAACCTTTAATCTCATAGCAAGATTGGAATATATTTGCATTGTTTTAGCTTTTGCCTCTTTTAAACACTTCAAATTGTTTCAAGTGGATGTAAAAAGTGTCTTCTTAAATGGTTTTATCAATGAAGAATATTTTTCAAACAACCTTCTGAGTTTGAAAATCCCTCTTGTCCTATTTATATTTTCAAACTTTCAAAGGCAGTTTATGGTCTCAAGAAAGCTCCAACAGGTTGTTAGAATAGATTAAATACTTTTTTATTAAATAATAATTTTCAAAGAGAAAAATTTGACACCATCTTTTTTATTTGAAAGTTAGATTCTAGCATTCTTATTATGCAAATTATACAGATAATATTTTTTTTGGAAGTCCTAACACCTCGTTGTTTGAGAACTTTGTAAATCTTATGAAAGGAGAATTCGAGATGAGCATCATTGGTGAGATGACTTTCTTCTTGGAACTTCAAATTAAGAAGTGTGATTTTGGAGTCTTTATAATCCTAAGTATGTATACAAAGGAATTGATCAAAGTATTTGTCATGAAAAAAGAAAATCATTTGGGATGCCTATGAATCACTCAACGTGTCCAGTATTATGTTCAGCAAATGTAAATATGCAATATTTCAAGCAGCTCCAAAAGAATCTCACCTTACAGCAGTAAGAAGAATTATCCATTATCTCATCAGAACCCAAGATCATAAATTATAGTATCCTCGTCACTCAAATTTTTATTTAATTAGTTCTTCAAATGTTGACTTTGCAGGCGTTAAAAATTACCAAAAATGTACAAGTGTAACATGTCAATTACTTGGGGATGCATTAGTATCATGGCATAGAAAGAAAGAAACTTCTATTGCACTGTCACCACTGAATCAAAATATATGGCAGTGAGAAGTTGTGGTACTCAATTGCTTTGGATTATGCATCAATTACTTGATTATAATATTCCATGTGGATTAGTTCCTATTATGTGTAGTAATACTAGTACGATTAGTATTTCAAAATATACTGTTCACCATTCGAAAGCTAAGCATATTAATATTAAGGATGATTTCCTTAGAGATCATGTTGAAAACGAATATTTTGTTCGAAATTTTGTTAATTTTGAAAATTAATTGGTTGGTATTTTTATAAATCCTCTATTGGAGGAAATATCTCCCTATCATCTAAATAAGCTAAGCATTACTCACATTTAATTGTTTTAAGTAAAAAAGGTTTTACTTTTATTTTAATTGATTTTTTTATTTATGTCTATTATTTATTTCCTTGCTTAAATTTTTGTTACTATGAATATGTTATGTATTTTCTACCTTTTTTCCTGCACCCTCATTATTCTCTCACTCTTCCCTATAAATAAACTCTGCTCTTTTCTTTATTATCTTTCCTTCACATCCCCTCAATCGATTAATCCAATTGTCCCTTCATCTGTCTTTCCTTCTCTGCCTAGAAAACTCCTTCGTCTAACCTCTACTCTCACTCACTTTTTTCACACAACATCAAAAACCATATCTATGACCTCTCTCCCTTCTTAACAGTCTGACTTACCAAATACCTCATCCACAAATATACTCAATCTCTCTCAGACTCCTCTGAAGGAGAATTCCATGTCCCTACGTAAGCGATAAAGTATTCAAATTGCGACGAAGGCTCTTCGTGTAAGAAGCCTCAGACTAATACCCATGGCTATCTTAGCCAAGAGAACATCCAAAAGTTCTGAGGTATTGAGAATAAAGAATTATATGAGGCCCTTGAAAGCCATTCTTTTGTTACTAGAAGGGTAATAAACTTGAAATAACTCAAGGAATCTCACTGTTCGGTAAGTGATGTTTTTAAAGATCAAAATTTGATAGCATTTATTTAAGTTTATGGTATTAAAGTTTATAAAGATCATGTTCACCTATTTAATTTAAATCTTAACATGTCAAGATAGCGGGGAGCTTAATACTATAGTGCTGGGCCCTAGAATTATGTTGAATTACTTATTGTTTGAAAAATATTTGACACTGACTCATCTGTTGGCATCTCATACGTGAATGGTTTTTGGAATGAAGATTTTGATGTGTTTATTGAAAGTGCAAAGCGGGCAGTGGTTGAATCTGGTACTGACCTCTCTAATTTTGGACCTTGATGTCACCCAAACTAACCTCCAACAGAAGTATGATGTGGTCAATTTCAAATATTGTAACCCAACTAGGTTGGGGTTGAACAAACAGGGAAAACATTGAACAGTTTCTTAACAAGATGCAATTCACAAGCAGTGTAAAAAGTAAATGGGGGGAATTTGGAATTATCAGTAACTAGTAACCAAATCTTGAATGCTTTTAAGATGTAAACAATAGAAGATGAACAGTAGTCTTGTGTTCCCCATAGATTCTCAACTCCATAAACTTCTCTTGATCAGACCACCTATTCTGTAACTCCACATGTCAACTAAACAAGATATGCATTACCAACCATCTTGGAAACATGTTGATAAATCTCACCCTTTACCTTGTTAGTCTCAAGACGTCGCCTTATTGCTCCATGTTTTCAAATTTAGTTCACTTTAACCTTTTGAGTCTCAAGTGATAAAATGTGATGACAGAATAGTAAGATAGGAGTGAATCTCAAATTACTTTCTCAATCCTATTTTCCCAATCACAACTCCTTTGTGAGGACGTATGCAAATATAGTCTATCCCCGGGCTTCTGCAGTACCTATGAGGTCAATTATTGTGAAGAAGATTAAACCCTAGAAGAGATGAATCTACCACTTCCTTTATGTAGACAATCCACCAGGGCTCCCACAACCCTAGTCAGGGATATTATCAACTCATGTTCATGCAAGAGTCCATGATTATCAATAAAGAAGACATGTACTTAATTATACAATAATAAGATGAATAAAATCCCAAGCCTTCAATTGAATAAAGCCTAAAATCTCTAGAATAATTATAAAATTTAACTATTTTAAGAATGCGTAACCTCATAAGAGATAAACTCTAAGGTATTTATAGTATCTCAAAATACATAGAAATCCTAGTAAAACCGGAATAGGTAAAGATATGTCAGCACAAGATACTACTAGCTCTTCAACTCGTACTGACATCTTACAAGTCATACCATGGCTCTCATATCCACTCCAGTGTATGATCTTCTAGGATTCAAATTTCTGTTCTACTTACGACCTTTGCTCACAAGTTGCACCATGATCATATGACTCGTATCCTTTACTCGTATCCACCTGGGACTCCTTTCTTTCTTCTCTTGAACAGTGGTCCACTTATGATTTGATCACAAGAGTTATACTCAGACTTCCTACTCATATTCTTTTGACACTTCATCTCTGAATTTCTTTTTTGGCTTATGTTATGTGTACAACTTCATTATATGGTTCATACCCTCATCGTGTTGCTTGTATTATCAGTTGTATCTTCTCTACACTTTGTTTTGCTTCGTAATCTTGGTCTTTGTTGTACATATGAGTCAGCCTCTGAGTCATATGAGGTGCTAAAAACTTGTAGGAGACTCGTACACTACTACAACTTGATCTTTTAAGGTCTTTTCATTCCAATTTCTTTCCAATGCTATGTTATACCTATTTTACTTGCAATAACCATAAAAATACATCATATCTACTAAAATGACCTAAGTACAAGAACAATTTCACTACTTTAAGCATCAAAACATGACACATAAACACCTTCAACTTAGAAGTTTGTGTGTCCTCAGGCAAAATCAAAAATTAAAACTATCACAAAATAAACCAATGCTTTAACAGGAAGATCCTAAGATACCTATGCCAGTGACATTTTAGATCAGTTTTAACATTTTTATTCTCCCTCCTAATCTCAACTTTTCAAAATCAAACTATGTATATAATATGGTACATGGACTAACAAAGAAGGAATCCAATTATGGCATTACATCAAAAATGGACAACCGTGCACATACAAGTCACATTCACCGAATAGTCTAGTACCCTAACAATATACCCCAAGTTTTCTTACCATCCAAAAAATCCCCCATTTCACGTAGTACAAATCAATTCGAGAGCAATGAAAGATACAATTTTGGGAGGTGTATTTAGGCATGTTTGATGGGACGCTGCGCAGGATATGCTCGATGATATTTCAGTGACTAATAGCGGTAGGTATATGAGAGATATAGAATGTGGTGTAGAAACTTATTCTATTAAAGTGGCTAATGATTATAGAGCAAGCCAGGATTTGGTAGCACAACAGGTTCCATATCTTTGTATAGATACTAAGTTTCTTATAAAATAGTTTGCAATAATGGGTGCTGAGAAAGTGAATACAGTTACAGCATAGGGGTCTACTTCCAAAACTTTTGAGATTTCATCTGAAGAGAAAGCAAAGTATCTTGATCGTAGGTTGGAAGATTTTTAGCCTAGGGGCAAGGGAATCAAGGTCAGAGCTATTGTAATATTAGATACAGAGAAAAAAGTAGAGAGAGAGATGGTGATTATCAATGGAAAGATGACTACAAGGAGAAGAGTGACAAGTATATTCCATTAGTTAATCATGATTTAAAATCCAGAATGGAGGCGCTGTTGTCAAAATTAATCAAGGTGCAAGAAAGTCAAGAGATCTTTCTTATGGATATCAAGGCAGACTTGTTTGGCAAAACTAGAAAGTCAAGTCGCATACTACAACAATCAAGCAGTTGGAACAATAATTTGGTCAGATAGCAGCCACAGTAAATCAAAGACAGACTGGAACTCTCCCATGTAACACAGTGGATAATCCAAAGAATAATGGTCACTTCCACATCATTACCACCCGAAGTGGTAAATCCACCATAGACCTACCTGTATCGGTTGTAGATTAGCAAAAGAATAATGATGATCCTGCTAATATGTATATTAGTAGCAAGTAAGATAAAGGGGAAAATAAGATCGGGGAGCTTTTTTTGAAGCCTATCTTGAGACCTCATTCTTTTTTTCCTCAAAGGCTAAAAAAATAAGAAGATGGTAAGTATCAGAAGTTTTTGTCAATGCTAAAAGAGCTATCAGTCAATGTCCCACTTGTAGAGACATTGGAGAAAATGATAGGATATGTAAAATTCATGAAAGATCTAATTACTAAGAAGAGGTTAGTTAGTTATGAGCCTATTGACAATATTCATTATTGTAGTGCAGTAGCTACTAGATTATAGGTGGAAAGGAAGGAGGATCCTAGTTCTTTCACTATACCTTACACCATTGGATCTTTTAACTTTGCACGTGCATTGTGTGTTTTGGGTGTTAGCATCATCCTTGTGCCATTTGTAGTGTTTAAACAGTTGGGGTTGGGATCTCCTAAATCAACCAACATCAAATTTGTGATGGTAAACAGGACTATGAAAAAGCCAGTTGGTATCTTATATTATGTATTGGTAAAGGTAGCTTTTTTTATCTTTCTTACGAATTTTGTTATATTAGATTGTGAAGTGGACTTCCAAGTCCCAATTATCTTGGGAAGACCATTCTTTGCTACAGGAAGGATATTGATTGATTTGGAGCTAGGACATCTGATGCTGAGACCCACTGATGAATAGGTAATGTTCAATATATGTATATCCATGAAGTAGCCTGATGAATTAAGGGTGGTATCCGTGATTGATGTGTATGAGATGAAGAATATTTATGTTATGATATCTATTCGGTTACTCTTTGGGATGATGGTTCTAATGTTGTTATTCCTATTGAAAAGAGGTTCGATGTTGAAGCTCGTACAACTTTGATCATAAACTTTGATAGTGATGGCATAGATGAGTATAATGAGATGGTATGCACATTTTATGAGAGTATTTCGTATACTTATGCACCAAAGTAGCTTGATTTGGATTTGAAAAATAGAACTACTCTACCTACTCACCTATCCATGATAGAGCCATTGGTCTTAGAGTTGAAGGCCCTCCCCTCTCATTTGCGATATGCATGTTTGGAGGCCAACAATACTTTGTCGGTAATTATTACAGTCGATTTAAATGATACAGAAGCTGAAGTATTATTATCAGTATTACAGAGGTTCAAAAGGGCCATTGGTTGGTCTATTACAGATATTGTGGGTATCCCACCTGGGTTGTGTACCCATAAAATTCAACTTCAATCGAATTATATTCCAATAATAGAATATCAGCGTCGACTAGATCCTCTTGTGCTGGAGGTGATGAAGAAAGATATAATCAAGTAGTTGGATGCTTATGTAGTGTATCCCATTGTTGATACCAAGTGGGTTAGTCCGGTCCAATGTGTTCCAAATAAAGGAGAGATTACTGTTGTCTCTAATGACAAGAATGAGTTAGTTCCGATCAGGCCAGTCACAGGATGGAGAGTATACATAGATTACAAAAAATTGAATGTATGGACTCGGAAAGACCATTTTCCCATGCCCTTCATGGACTAGATGTTAGACAGATTAGTGGGCAGAGGATGGTACTATTTTCTTAATAGGTATTCAGGTTACAACCAAATCACTATTTCACTAGAAGACCAAGAAAATACTACATTCACATGCCCTTATGGGAATTTTGCATTTAGATGTATGCCATTCGGGCTATGCAATACTCCAGCCATATTTCAGATATGTATAATGTTCATCTTCTCTGACATAGTAGAAGAGACCATCGAAGTATTTATTGATGATTTTTTTATTATTGGTGATTCTTTTGATAACTGCCTAGTGCACGTGGCTAATTCTCTTAGAAGGTGTGAAGAATGCTACTTGGTACTTAATTGGGAAAAGTGCAATTTCATGGATAAAGAATGCATTGTGCTTAGGCACAAGATTTCAAGAAGGGGCATAGAGGTTGATAGATCAAAAATAGAGGTGATTGAGAAATTACCTCCACCAATTTAAGTGAAGGAGATTCAAAATTTTGAGAGCATGCAGGTTTTTATAGGTGTTTTATCAAAGACTTCTCAAATATTGCTAATCCTCTTTGCAAGCTTCTTAAGAAGGAGGTGAAATTTTTTTTTTGATGATACATGTATGAAGGCTTTTGAAAGCCTAAAAGAGAAGTTGGTGTCGGCTCCAACATTGTGTCTCCTGATTGGTCCTTGCCATTTGAGGTTATGTATGATGCAAGTGGAGTGGCTTTAGTTGTTATCCTAGGCCAAATAAAAAAAAGATACTTCATCCTATTTACTATGCCAGCAAGGCATTGAACCCTGTTCAAAAGAACTACACAGTGAGTGAACCAAAGTTATTGCCAGTGGCTTTTACCTTTGAGAAATTTAGGTCATACTTGAACGGGACAAAGGTAGTTGTCCACATAGACCATGCAGCATTACGGTACTAAGTGGCAATTAAAGATACAAAATCTAGACTGATTAGGTAGGTTTTTTTGCTGCAAGAATTTGATTTTGAAGTCAAGGACAGAAAAGGCACAGACAACCAAGTTGAAGATCACTTGTCTAGACTTGAGGAGGAAGCTATGTAGAAAGTGGAAGATGGGCTAGAGATGAATGACAGTTTTCTAGATGACCAGTTATTAGCAGCTTTCCAAGATCTAATTCCATGGTTTGCAGACTATACAAATTATTTAGCTAGTGACCTAGTCTCAGAAGGTCTTTCTTTTCAACAAAGAAAGTAATTTATGCACGAGGTAAGGAAATTTTTTAAGGATATATCAAACAATACTCTCTCTCACAAAGAAGTATTAACTGGTGTATGCGGAATACCATAGGCTTGCCTATATGCTCTCTTCCTAAGCTTTCAAATTTTTGAGTTTGAATTACTAAAGGACTTTATTCGGCTTGTAACGTAGGTTAGGGGCTGGCATGGTAATCTTTTTAGGATTTTATTCAGTGACTAAGCCTCCTGGACACTACGCATTTTTCCAGGTCCGCTTATTTTTTACTTTTTCTTTTATTTTTGCCCTTATGTCTCTCTTTTTATTGTAAGCACATTCCATGGCCTAGGTGCGGTTTTTTTTTCTGGTTTCTTTTTTCTTTTCTCTTTCTTTTGTTGCAACTTTTTCTTCTTTTTCTTTTTGTTTTCTCTTGTTTTTACCACACCTGTCCTTTTTCATTTTTCTTGCACACTTCTTTATTCCTACTCATTTTTTCGATGCACCCCTATAATAGCCTCCCTCAACTTAGGTGATTTACCTAAGTTGAGATACACAGTGTTCAAGGAGGACCAGGGCCAATACAGGTTCATTGTAGAAATGGGCAGGTGAAATAGGTGTAAACAACAAATTGGTCGATTAAGGCTCACATATATGGATCAAAAGGATTTATTCACTTGGTTCGGCATTTAGACTTAAGTGGACTTACAACAAAAATAGCCTATGATTATCTCCTACTCGAATATCCTAGACCTAGGTAAAAGCAACCGGGCAAGTTCTAGATTTTGATACACCGGGAACTCTGTTGAAACTCACAGACACTCACACGGGTTATAATGCTAGTCACTACCTATCCAACTACGCAAAATTTTTCCCTAGTTGTTCAATCCCTAATCCTAATCCCATTATCCGATTCGCAGTCGTCTCATACACATACATGTGACATAGTTACACAAAAACTTTTAGGAGGGATATAAATTTTCAGCATAAAATTTTCAAATCAGACCCTTTTTCAGCATAATCAATCAAACAAGATCTACTGCCACACTACTAATTCTCCTTCTATTTTAGTTATTCCCAGACAACACAAAACAAAAAAAAATTAAAACAACATAGAAATAACACAAAACATAAACAACACATGTAAGTTCTACAAAATTTTCAAAATGTGGCCTCGGACTCGAAGCATGGCAAGTATAGCTCGATGTGACTTGGCACTCCCCTACCCCAAACTTAAAGTTGTGTATTATCCCCAGTGTACTTAAAAATGAAGTACAAAGGAATGGATAATACTTGGGTGCTCAAAGCACCAGCTTAAACAAAATTATCTCGTGGGCCCACAGATCGGGTCCCACTATCATCAACATGCGTCCCATCGGCTACGGGGACTGAATCAGAAATAGTGGCACTGGGTGGGTCTGGCATACCGCCTCCCTCAACATCAACAGTTGGCCGTCTCGATCTACCGGCTCCAGCAGCCATCTCACGGACCCTTGTCTCTTGGTCCTGCTCATTCTTTAGGCTATCTGCCTTAGCCATCTTCGTAGCCTTTTTCTCCTCACGCTTTTGTCTTTTTTTTTCCCTTATTTCCTCTTAGGTTTCCTCCTGAATCTTTTCTACTAAGTCCAGAATAGCCCAAATATTAGAAACATGAACGTCGAGCACGATAGTTATGACCTTGGGCTCCGAGATAACCGATCAGGCGTACAACTCATCCACCATCCTCCTAATCTCAGCTACCTCATCCTTAACCTTTATAATGTCTAAGGTTTGGTATCTACCTAATTGTCGGGTAGTCCTCATGTCAAAAGCACTCAACCACAGCTGCACCTGTCTATCCTAGTTGGAAAACTACGTATCAACCTAGGATTTTCTACCCTCTTCCATATGTCAAACCTCGGCCTCTAATGTGGTAAATATAGTCATAGACTCATTCCTTGTTTCCTGTGGAATCATCATAAAATTAGAAGGTATACCTCTTAGGCGCAGTGGTACATACTAAACCATAGGGGGTCACTAGATGTACCCTCTATGGCTGAAATCTATGCGGTCTCAATCTATCCACCTGTATCAGTAGTCTCGATAGTTTCGGCAGCCTCAGTATGGATCATGTACATCTCAGCAAGCATATCTGCTCCCTACCTCGCCTGTCTGGCCATAGGATTGGTTGCGTCTCAGGCCCAAGTCTAAGGTGTTCGTGGCCTCTATCATATCGTTAATACCCGAGAGTTCCCATACTCCCCCAGCCAAGCACAGCTGCATAGTCAAGCATGGATATGCCATAAATGACTTCTCTCCCCTACAGCCCGATCTCTTATCTCCTAATCCAGGAACTCTCCAATGTCAAACACATAACCGGCTATGAAGCCATCCATCATTGCGGCTCGCACTGGACTCAATACATTATCCTTATTAGTGGGACAAAACCAATGGCAGGTCAGCATCCACCATGCCTTGGCCTCGAAGTTGAGGGTATGCTTATCTATCCTCCGTGAGGTGACACCCAGGCCACCAACTACCCATACCGCATTCTCATCGTTAGATTCTATCCAAGTAGAAATCCACCTAAAGAAACCCATCTTTTCCTTTAAACCCAGCTATTTTCTCATCTTCTCCTGATCATAGTCCATTTCCCCAGTGTTGACCAGAGGTTGATAATCCGCCCCATACAAAAATCTGCCAATCGTGCGTGTAGATAAATTGACCCTCACACCCTGAATGAACACTGAGGTAATGGGGTCTCCACCCTTCCATAGCTGACCCTATGGATACTACCTTTGCATCTCTCCCTTGTATACAGCATAAAACTCTCGCACCAGTGTGTGACTATACCTGTCGGGTGCTCGAGTCAACCACTCAAAACTATACTTGCTGAATTGCTCCTCGAACCTTGGCAACTCTTCCATCCCAGTAGTAATCAAACGTCACTCGAGGTACAGGTTTCTTTTTGTTTTTTAGTCCTGAGTTTGCTCAAGCCATCATTAAATATTTTCCATATACTGGGGTACCCCCACCATTCAATAGGGGGTATCAGAGTAATAGTGATGGCCAATGGATGGAGGGTGCTGCACATTAATCAATGGCACATCATTAACTTCTTCTATACCATTAGCATTTTGAGAACTTTCTTCTTAAGAACTAGACTCAGCATCATCTTTATCCTTCGGAGGTGGAAGTGAGTGAGGAGGGGAGGTACTCAGGTTCTTTCTTCTTATTCCCCATAGGGGTGTATCCTCCGGAGTTGCTATCTTCTTTTCCTTTGCAACCTTTTGTCCTTTTGAATCATCCTTGCCCTTCGTTGGGTATTTCTATAAGTCACCACTACTGTTGGATAATGTAATAGACTCAAAACAGTAGACGATGCCTTTTTGTTGTCTTTCTTATCCACTGGCTTGGAAGAAGATGCACCTTTTAGAGGCACTGTACCTAAAAGTACACATTAATTAGTAATTAAATCAACAGAAAAAAAGCAAAAATCAAAAAATAAACTTCAGTGTGCATGATCTATGCATGGTACAAGTGGGGGTACTAGTCGTATCAACTGGGTACGAATCGTATGACCAAGTCCTATATTAAACAGAATATAGGACTATGTTCACTGGTGTGCTTACGAGTCCTCCTAACCAGTCATACCAACAAGGTACCACTTATTACCAATAGTCGTAGGTAAATCAGAAACAACTTATAATATATAATTCCTTCCAGGTCAGTACGACTTTAGTGTATGAGTCGTATGGGTTGGGTACGACTCACATAGGCAAGTCATACTCGTACCAGAATTAAAACTTAGTTATACTTCTATGTTGTCAGTGGGTATGAGTCTTGTTGCATCCTCGTTATCAGTGGGTATAAGTCATAAGGAGTCTTGTTTCCACTCCATCACAGAAGTTCAACTTAAGAGTTGACTCCAATTCAAAATTCCCAAACTACCTACTACTTTTTGCAACAATATTACCCAATTTTAGTCAAAACAACACATATTATCAACACCCAAAACCAAGTTTAGCCCCAATTTCCATTGTCAACTTAAAACCTATGAACTAGGGTACAAAAATTCAACATATACATAAATTCAACTCAAACCAAGTTCAAGATATCACATATTCACAATTCCAACTTGAAATGTAGAGATTTTGAGTTCAAAACTTACTTGAATGAGTGAGAGATTAGGTTGCTCAAGTTTTTACGTGTTCTTCCTCAAATTCATTCTTAAATTCATGCAAAGTGAAGAATCCGAGCAAGATGGTATCTAATTCTAAGTGTTTGTGATGGAATTCGTGCATTTGTAGATCAAAAATCGTATAACAATTGAGGTGGATTTGATTTTGGGTATCGAGCACCCATATTTTGGTGCCTTATTTATTTTAATTCAGTGATTTGGGTCATTTTGACTCGTGACCCTAACCTGATAAGCTTGGGTACAAGTCATGTGTATGACTTGTACCCAGGCTTATGGGTCTATTCCTCTACTCATAAGGACCTAGAACCTTACATGGGTTCTGAAATCAATACGATTTAATGTGATGAGTTGTACCTTATGGGTACAACTCATTCTGAGAGTCGTATCCACTCCAAAAACTTTTACCTGGAACTGCTTCATCTCCCAGGTCCTTACGACTCTTACTCTGAGTCGTACCCTATGATACAACTCGTGAAGAGTCTATATGACCTAACTTCTTGAACTTTTCTGGATATTTTCTATAATCATTAGTCCTGCACAATAAACTAACATATCACCCTATAAATAAATAAGTACAAAACATGGGTTGCCTCTCACGCAATGCTTGATTTAACACTGTGACACGATGTGGCTAAGTTGGATATTCAAATTTCACTAACTAGCCTCACGGGTTGCCTCCCATGCAGCACTTAATTTAACATCACGGTATGATGAATTTTCTTGGTTACTCAGAATTCACCAAGGTCCATTTCAAAAATTACACCAACTTTCTTAGTATTACCCATATAGTGCTTTACTCTTTGCCCATTTACCTTGAATGGGGCTTCACCATCCCTCTTTAAATCTAAAGCACCATATGCAAATACTCTTAGCATAGTAAAGGGACCATACCATCTAGACTTCAACTTACCTAGAAACAAGTGAAGTCTTGAATTATAAAGCAATACCTGGTCACCTTTTCTGAAGATCCTTTTCTCAATTTTACGATCATAATGCAGCTTTATCTTTTCCTTATAAAGTGCAGAACTTTCATAAGCCTGGAGTCGAAATTCATCCAAGTCAGTCATCTTGTTCAACCTTGACTTGGCTGCATCTTGCCACTCAAAATTCAGATTCTTCAAGGCCCATGGTGCTTTATGCTCAAGCTCAACACGCAAGTGACAAGCCTTGTCATATTCTATTTAATAAGGTGAAGCACCAATTAGAGTCTTAAATGATGCTTGATAAGCCCATAATGCATCATCTAATTTTTGAAACCAATCTGTCCTATTGGCATTCACTATCTTTTTCAAGATGGACTTGATTTCTCTATTGGACATTTCAACTTGTCCACTAGTATGTGGACGATAAGGTGTTTCCACCTTGTATTTCACTCCATATTTCTCCAGTAGACTTTTGAATAAACGATTACAAAAATGTGACCCACAGTCACTAATTATAGCACATAGGGTGCCAAATTGAGAAAAGATATGTTTTTTTAGAAATGCAGTGACACTATGATACGAGCCCAAGTTCACAACAAAAGAAACAAACAACAACAAGAATAAAAAGATGAACAACAAGTGCTAGTGAATTGAAATAGGCCACACACGGCTTCACTAGTCTTCAAGAGTCACATTTTTAGAATAAGAAGATGATATTAACAACAAGAAAAAGCAAGTCAATAATAATTCTAGATCGAAAGAGCCTCCCACAGCTTCACTAGACTTCAAGATTCCAACAACACAAGATTAACAAGATTACAAGAGGGTAGTAACTTGACACACAATAGTCAATGATCTAAGAACCCTAACAAAGAGAAAGGATCCTATGATTAATAAATATCAATACCAAGATCTAACTTGGACTAAGAGGAACTCAAAGAACCCCAAGATCCTAGTTTCTAGACAAGAGACAACACTAGTATCAATCTACTAGTGAGTTTTCGGAATTGGGGCTTCTCCAATGGAAGAGAGAAGTTCCAAAATATTACAAAGTGTTTGTTGTATTCAAAAATATGAATGAACTAACTAAAAAATAACCCTAACACTATCTATTTATATTAGTCCACAAAGTGAGATAACAAATGACCATCCTACCATTGCCAAGGGGTGGCCTTTGAGTGTAAGTTGATTACACTTTAAGGCTCCTCTTCACACTTAAAAACATTTAATCCATTAGAAGGCTCAAGTACCAACTCACACACAGCCATTTGTATTAACGTAGCTTGGATTTTTTGTAACTCCCGAGCTTGGCTATGTGTGAATGGTCGTGAACTTGTTGGACAGCTTGTAGAACTTGTTGGACATCTTGGTACACCCATATCATCCTCTCCATCTTGAGAGGAATTTGACCTCAAATTCGATATTTGGTCATCCTCAACTGCATCCACTAGAGAAAGATCACACACGTTAAAAGTGTTGTGCACTTGGTATTCCGGGGGAAGGTCAATCTTATAGGCATTATCATTGATTCTTTCAAGTACTTGGAATGGACCATCACCCCTTGGCATCAATTTGGTCTTCCTTTGAGATGGAAACCAATCCTTCCTAAGGTGCACCCACACCCAATCTCCTGGTTCAAGAATGAGTTTCTTTCTTCCTTTGTTTGCCTGCTTTACAATCTCTTGATTTTTCTTCTCAAGTCGAAGTCGCACCTTCTCATGCAACTTTTTCATAAAATCTGCCCACTTTCTTCCATCTAGGCTAATCATAAGATCACTTGGCAAAGGAGTTAAATCCAAAGGAGTAAGGTAGTTGAGGCCATAAACACACTCAAAAGGAGTCATTCCCGTACTTGAGTATATGACACGATTATAGGCAAACTCAATCAATGATAGGTGTTCCTCCCAAGAAGTCAATTTTTCCTTAATAATGGAATGTAGCATAGCACCCAAAGTCCTATTTACTACTTCCATTTGGCCATAAGTTTATGGGTGGCAAGAAGTGGAGAACCACAACTTGGTACCAAGCCTACCCCACATGGACTTCCAAAAATGACTTAGGAAATTAGTGTCCCTATCACTCACAATGGTCCTCGGAACACCATGCAACTTGACAACATTATCAACAAACAAAGAGACCACACTAGGTGCATCATCACATTTAGAGCATGGAATAAAGTATACTATCTTAGAAAATCATTCAACCACAACAAAGATACTATCTCGACCTCTTCTAGTCCTTGGCAACCCTAATACAAAATCCATAGATATATAAAGACAAGGATGTAAAGGGGTGGGTAGCGGGGTGTACAACCCATGAGGTTGGAGCCGAGATTTGGCTCCTTTGTAATCTACACATTGGCCGTATATGCTAGACATATCCTTGTGCATTTTTGGCCAATAGAATTGCTCCTCCAGTATTCCGAGGGTCTTTTTGACCCCAAAGTGACCCATCATACCGCCATTGTGTGCTTTCCTCACAAACAACTCTATCCAAGAGCTAGAGGGTACACACAATCGCCTACCATTAAACAAGTAACCATCAAACTTGGCATAGGAATTTGAACCCCTAGTTGAATCCCGCTTGTCCCTACCCCATTCTTCATATTCCCTATAGATAGGAGCAAAGTGGGGGTCCTTAGGATACAATTCCTTTAATATCTCAAAACCCATCAATTTTGAAGATAAAGTAGACACAAAAATGTGTTTTTGAGACAAAGCATCGGTAACCACATTGTCCTTTCCCTTCTTGTAATGAATAGCATAAGGGAAAGTTTCAAGAAACTCAATCCACTTGGCATGCTATTTGTTAAGCTTATCTTGTTCCTGAAGATGCTTCAAGGACTCATGGTCCATTCGAATAACGAATTCTTTAGGCCATAAATAATGTTGCCAAGTAGTCAAGGCTCAAATAAAGGCATACAACTCTAAATCATAAGTAGAGTAGTTTAGAGTTGCTTCTTTGAACTTTTCACTAAAGTAGGTAATAGGCTTCAATTATTGCATTAAAACCGCGCCTATACCAACTTTTATAGCATAATATTCAACCTCAAAAGTCTTGTCAAAATTTGGCAATTGTAACAAAGAGGCAGAGATGAGAATAGCTTTCAAGTCCTTGAAGGCCTTAGCTTGTTTATCTCCCCACTTGAAAGGCCGATCCTTTTTAATCACTTCGGTCAAGGGGGCGGCAATGGTTCTAAATCCTTTGAAAAAATGTCTATAAAAACTAGCCAACCCATGGAAGCTTCTCTCTTCACCTATGGTTTTGGGAGTTGGACAATTTTTGATAGCGTCAATCTTAGATTCATCCACTTCGACCTCTCTTGAACTCACCACAAAACTGAGAAATACAACTTATTGAACACCAAAAGAACACTTTTCTAAATTAGAATATAACTTCTCCTTTCGGAGAACATCAAACACACATTGTAAATGTTTTACATGCTCATCTAAGGACCTATCATACACCAACACATCATCAAAGTAGACAACAACAAACCTTCCTATAAAAGGTTTTATCACATGATTTATTAGCCTCATGAAAGTACTTGGAGCATTTGTTAGGCCGAATGACATAACTATCCATTCATAGAGACAGAATTTGGTCTTGAAGGCGGTTTTCCATACATCGCCCGATTGCATATGGATTTGGTGATATCCACTCCTCAATTCAATTTTAGAAAAAAAACACAAACCACTCAATTCATCAAGCATATCATTTAGCCAAGGAATAGGGTGATGATATTTTACTGTTATCTTGTTGATGGCTCGGCAAATAATGCACATCCGCCAAGTCCCATCTTTCTTAGGAAATAGTAGCACCAGGACCACGCAAGGGCTCATACTCTCCTTGATATAGCGTTTGTTTAGTAATTCCTCAACTTGGCATTGCAATTCCTTAGTGTCCATTGGGTTGCTCCTATAAGCTAGTTTGTTGGGTAATTGTGATCCCGGCAAAAAATCTATTTGGTGCTCGATTCCCCAAAGAGGGGGCATCCCTTGTGGAAGTTCTTTGGGAAAAACATCTTCATAATACTGCAACACACAAGAAATCAAAGGAGAAATAGAAGAATTAGTGGGGTTGGTGTTAAAACAATATGCCAAAAGAAGCATGGGTGTCTCCTCATCATGATCCACGAAGAGCTGCTTCTTTCTAACCAACAACACCATGTTTTATTTTCCCTTTGATGTTGAGGCAACCCCGGATATCCCCAATACCCTACCTATGGGTTCTCCCTCTTTTTCTTTATTTTTGGATTTCTTCTCCTTTTTTTTCAATTCATCGTTTGATGTAACTCATTCACTTGTGTAGGCAAAAGTAGATGAAGTGTGACCTTTTCGCCATCCTTATCAAGTGTATATCGATTAGACCTCCCATAATGTTTGGTAGACCTATCATATTTCCAAGGTATACCGAATAACAAGTGACACGTTTGCATTGGTAATACGTCATAAAGCACTTCGTCGTGGTAGTTTCCTACCTTAAACCGTATCACACATTGCCTCAGGACTTTTAATTCACCACATTCATTCAACCATTGCAACTTGTAAGGGCTAGTATGAAATGTAGTTGGCAATTTCAAGAAGTTCACCATAGCAACACTAACAACATTTGCACAACTACCACTATCTATCACCAAAGTGCACACACTTTCCTTCACAAGGCATTTAGTATGGAATAGATTCTCCCGTTGGCTAGGATTATCTATCTCCTTACTAATCATGGCTTGCCTCACTACAAATTCTGGAACCATACACTCCCCTTCTTGTAGATAAGCATCCTCACAATCATCATCATCATCATCATTATGTGGCTCATTTTTGTGTTCCTCTTCATCTCGAGGCTCGGCCTAATTCTCTTCTTTTTCAATACCCACTTCCTCACTAAGGTAATACAATATCCCTTCCCTTAGGATCACATTGTGTCGGTTCGGACATTCATTGGCTTTATGTCCCCAACCTTGGCACTTGAAATATTGGAACCATTTAGGATTAGTATACTTGTGAGCTTCTTGCCAGGGAGGAAATTTGTGGCCTATTTTAGGCTCAGGCAGCCTTATAGTAGAGGGTTGGTCCTTGTTTTTGAGCCAACCCGAAGATCTTTGAACCATATCTTTGCTTATCGGCCAACCCGAGGTTAATGGTCCCTTTGCCTTGAATGACAACCTCACTTTAAGCTCTCTTTCAATCACAAGAGCCACTTGGAAAATTCCTTCAACGGCATCAAACTTGAGAAGTGTCAAATGAGTGGAGATCTCTTTGTTCAACCCACACTTGAACCAAATGATGTCATGGCCAATTTGTTCTCCACGATGATCAAGCTTTGACATGTGTTGTTGAAAATCATCATAATATGCCATCACACTTTGATTCCCTTGTCGCAAATTGCACAACCTAGCAAGCAACTCATGACGATAACTTTTGGGAAGATACCGTTGCCTCATTAGATACCTCAACTAAAACCATGGTGGTGGTTGTCCATCAATAAACTCATTACCAAACCGTTTGACATATTCCCACCATGTGTTAGCATAGCCTTCAAAGTGAGCTATGGCATAACAACTCTTCTTCTCCTCCGATATATCATTCACTTGAAATACTTTATCACATGCTGACTCCCAAGAAAGATACACCTCGGGGTCACTTTCACCCTTAAAGATAGGTAGGCTCAATTTTAGGGTATTGATGCCTGCGTCTCTCTCTTGGTATTAGTTTCCCCATTCTCCATACCCTCGATATCTTCTTGGATCCATACGTCCCCCTCTCATCTCTTCTTTCCTTATGTGAACATCGTCAAAGGCTCCATACCCTTCATAATACACTCTTTCATATTCCTCAAAGTGGATGGGATGGTTTTGGATGTTTGGAACTTGATTTAGAGGGATTGGATTTTATGGAGGTGGTGGTCTTTGGTTTAGTGGAGCTTGGAAGGGAGGGTTCAAATTTTGTGGAGGCATTTGACGTCCGAGTCCCTTTTTTGGAAGTTGAAGAGCTTGGGAATGGGTTGGTCTATTAGAGTCTCGGTTTAGGAGGTTATGAGTGGTTTGGCTTGCAGCATTTAGTGGAGCTAGTGAAGGATTTGGGATTGTGGCCATGTTTCGGGAGTAACGATGGCAGAGGAATTTTTATCATGTCCACTTGATGAAACATGTCGAGGAGTAGAAATAAGAGAGTTCCTTTGACTCTCCACTTGTTCTAACCTCACACTAATAGTCATCACTTCTCCCTTTATGGCTCCCACTTCTGTACTCAACCTTTCAAGAGCTCGGGTCATAGCCTCAAGAGTAACCCTTATATTCTCCATTTCATTAGAATCCATGGTTTAAGATATGGTTCTATACATTGCTAAGGTATCACCTACACAAGCAACAAATAAGTTAGTTTAAAACCTCTCCTCACTTACACACTCTTGGATCACTCACACTCCAACTCTACAAGTGTTGTAATTGGCTAGTAACCCATGAATCCTTAAGGTTTGAGTAAGATCTTGTCCGGAGTAGATTCTTGTTTGAAACTCAAAGAATTCTTATTGGACTAGAGTCAAGGAGTTATAACGTATTCAAACGAAAAAAGCACACAAATAAACGATGACACGAATACAAGGCTTCAAAGGACTAATTGACAACCTAGTAGGAATGTACTAGCTTGCTAATTAGTTCTTGAGTCAATTAGAAGAAACTAAGAATCAATAATTAAAAGCTAAAATATCCAAATTGAGCTTAATGAATGATGTGAACAGTGATTAAGGTGATGTGGCTGCATGGAATTGGTCACAGGTCCATACATTTTGTTCAACAACTTGAAGCCTTAATCTTTACAATTTTGTAATGGATGACTTTGCTTTTGGAGGGAAAATAAAGTCTTGTAACTTTTCAACTTTTTCCAACTCAAAAAGATGAGGCATTACTTTACTAGTTCTACAAGACAAGGCTCCTTGTTTTAAGGGAAAGTGGTTGTTAAGTCAAGGAAGTGATGTTGGCAAGTCTTTTCACAAACAACTTTAGAACCCTGTCTTACAACCCTTTTGGATCTATTTTAGTCTTTATAGTGGTCAAGATATGAGATGATGAGAAGATTAAGATGATCACCACAACAATACTTCAAGAACACAACCACAATTCACCAACAATAGCCCATTTTAAAGTCAAGCAACAACACACAAACTCAGCCTACTTCAAGTTCATCATACTACCCTTTCAAGTCCACAATAGCAATGTCAATATATTAAGCTCAACTTAGCTTTAGACACCTTTTGTGTTGATGAGAAAGAAATCAACACAAGAAACAAACTAGACAAACCAAATAACATCTAGATCTAAATACACAAACACCAATCTCGGTCAAGTCAACAACACAACATAATTTTCTCGACCAAGAACAAGATGGACAGATTTCTCTTTTTTTCTGGAATTTTCAAATTTCAGCAACTTTATTTTTTTTTTATTTTTTATTTTTATATTTTTCAACTACCAAACCCAAGATTGATTTTGTTGGAAAAAAATCAACCACAAGTTTTGATAACAAATGATACGAGCCCAAGTTCACAACACAAGAAACAAATAATAACAAGAACAACAAGATGAACAAGTGCTAGTGAATCAAAATAGGCCACACACGGCTTCACTAGTCTTCAAGAGTCACATTTGTAGAATAAGAAGATGATAGTAACAACAAGAACAAGAAAGTAAATAATAATGCTAGTGAATCGAAAGAGCCTCACATGGCTTCACTAGACTTCAGGATTCCAACAACAGAAGATTAACTAGATTACAAGAGGGATAGTAACTTAACACACAATATTCAATGATGTAAGAACCCTAACAAAGAGAAAGGACCCTAAGATTAATGAATATTAATGCCAAGCTCTTACTTGGACTAAGAGAAACTCAAAGAACCCCAAGACCCTAATTTCTATCCAAAAGACAACACTAGTATCACTCTACTAGTGAGTTTTCAGAATTGGGGCTTCTCCAATGGAAGAGAGAAGTTCCAAAATATTACAAAGTGTTTGTTGTCTTCCAAAATATGAATGAACTAACTAAAAAATAACCCTAACACTATCTGTTTATATTAGTCCACAAAGTAAGATAACAAATGATCATCCTACCCTTGCCAAGGGGTGTCCTTGGAGTGTAAGTTTATTATACTTCAAGGCTCCTCTTCAAACTTAAAAACATTTAATCCATTGGAAGGCTCAAGTACCAACTCACACACGTCCATTTGCATGAACATAGCTTGGAGTTTTTGTAACTCCCGAGCTTGGCTACGTGTGAATGGTCGTGAACTTGTTGGACAGCTTGTAGAACTTATTGGATAGCTTGGTACACCCGTATCACACTATGTGCTTCATTGTTGGGGAGCACAATTGCTTCCACCTATTTGGATACATAATCTACATCCACAAGTATATATTCCATGCCAAACGAACTCACAAATGGTCACATGAAATCTATACCCCATACGTTAAATAATTTTAATTCTAAAATAGGAGTCATAGGATGTTCATGGAATCTAGAGATATTACCTTGTCGTTGACATTGATCATAAGCAGAAGAAAAATCATGTGCATCTTTGTAGATTGTTGGCCAATAATACCCACATTGTAAGATTTTATAGGCTATGCGGGTTCCTCCATGATGACCCCAACTGGCGAAGAATGACGGGCCTCAAGTATACTCATCCTCTCTACCTCAGGTATATATCTACGAATAATCCCATCCACGTATATTCTAAAAAAATAAGGCTCATCCTAGAAAAATTCCTTACCACATACATAAATTTCTTCTTTGTTGAAAGGAAAGATCTTCTAGGACTAGATCATTTGCTTGATAATTTGCGTAGTCTGCAAACCATAGAATTAGATCTTGGGAAGTTGCCAATAACTACTCATCTGGAAACTATTATCAATCTTTATCCCATCTCCCACTTTTTGCATAGCTTCCTCCTCAAGTCTACACAAGTGATACACAACTTGGTTCTCTATGTCTTTTCTTTCCTTGACTTCAAAATCAAATTCTTGTAGAAAAAGTACCCACCTAATAAGTCTAGGTTTTGCATCATTCTTTTCCATTAAGTACCGCAATGTTGCGTGGTCCATGTGTACAACAACCTTTGTCCCAATCAAGTATGACCTAAATTTGTCAAAGGCAAAAACCACTGCCAACAACTCATGTTCAGTCACTGTGTAGTTCTTTTGAGCAGGTTCAATGCCTAGATAGCATAGTAGATAAGATGAAGAATCTTTTATTTTCTTTAGCCTAAGACAGCACCTAAATCCACTCCACTTATGTTACACATAACCTCAAAAGTAAAAGACCAATCAGGAGACACAATTATTGGAATCGATACCAACTTCTCTTTTAGGCTTTCAAAAGCCTTCATGCATGCATCATCAAAAACAAATTTCACCTCCTTAGCAAGAAGTTTGCAGAGAGGATTGTCAATTTTTGAGAAATCCTTGATAAAATGCCTATAAAAACCTGCAGGCTCTAAAAAAACTTTGAATCCCCTTCACCAAATTGGTGGAGGTAATTTCTTAATCACCTCTATTTTGGCTCTATCAACCTCTATGCCCCTTTTTGAAATCTTATGCCCAAGCATAATACCTTCCTTAACCATGAAATGGCTTTTTACCCAATTAAGTACCAAGTTGCATTCTTCACACCTTCTAATAGCATTAGCCATGAACACTAGGCACTCATCAAAAAAATCACCAACGATCTAAAAAATATTTATAAATACTTTAATGGTGTCTTCTACCATTTCAGAGAAGATGTTTGTCATACATCTCTAAAATATAACTGGAGCATTACATATCCCGAATGGCATACATCTAAATACAAAAGTCCCATAAGGTCATACGAAGATAGTCTTTTTTTGGTCTTTTGGTACTATAGTGATTTGGTTGTAACTTCACTACCCATAAATAAAATACCATCCTCTACCCACCAACCTATCTAACATCTGCTCCATGAAGGGCATGGGAAAATGGTCCTTTTGAGTCCATGCATTCAATTTCTTATAATCCATGCATACTTCTCATCTTGTGATTGGCCTCATCGGTACTAACTCACTGATATTATTAGGAACAACAGTAATCCTGCCTTTCTTTGGAACACATTAGACCAAATTAACCCACTTGTTGTCAGGAATGGGATATACTACACCAGCATCCACTCACTTGATTATCTCCTTTTTTACCACCTCCTATATAGGAGGATTAAGTCAATGATGATGTTCTATACTTGGGATATACTCCGGTTTAAGTTGAATTTTATGAGTACAAAGACCAAGTTGAATACCTACAATGTCTGCAATGGACCACTCAATGACCCTCTTGAATCTCTGTAATATTGATAATAATTCTTCCACTTTTGAATCAATCTAATCGGCTACAATAATTACCAACAAAGTGTTCTTGGCCCCTAAAAATGCATATTGCAAATGAAAAGGGAGGTCCTTCAACTTTAAGACTAGTGGCTCTAAAATGGATGGGCGAGCAGGTGGAGTAGTTCTATTTTTCAAATCCAAAACAAGCTTCTTTAGTGCATAAGTATACAAACCACTATCATATATTGCATATGCTATCTGATCATACTCATATATTCCATCACTATCAAAGTTCATAATCACAGCTGTAACAGTTTTAATACTAAACCTCTCTTCAATAGGAACAGCAGTATCAGAACCATCATCCCAAAGAGTAACTGAATCGACATCATAGAATGAATCCGCTTTATCATCATACACATCAATCACGGATACCATCCTTAACTCATCAGGTTGCTTCATGGATTTACATACATTGAACACTACCTATTCATCATTGAGTCACAATATCAGATGTCCTAGCTCCAAATTCTTAACTTCCTTCCTATATCCAAGAATGGTCTTCCAGAGATAATTGGGACTTAGAAGTCCACTTCGCAATACAATATCACAAAATCTGCAAGAAAGATAAAATAATTCACCTTTACCAATACATTATATAAGATACCAACTAGCTTTTTCACAATCTTGTTCGTCATCACTAATCTCATGGTAGTTGGTTTAGGATCTCCCAACCCCAACTATTTAAATACTACAAATAGCATGAGGTTGATGATAACACCCATATCACAAAATGCACGAGCGAAGCTGGAAGATCCAATATTGCAAGGTATAGTGAAAGTACCAGGATTCTCCTTCTTCCCCACCAATGATCTAGTAGCTATTTCACTGAAATGATGAATTTTTTTGACTCGCTCATAAATGACTGAAGTCTTCTTGGTGATTAAATCTTTCATGAATTTTGAATATTCTAGCATTTTCTCTAATGCCTCTACAAGTTGGATGTTGACTGATAGCTCTTTTAGTATTGACAAAAACTTCTGATACTGACCACCTTATTATTTCTTTTTCAGCCTTTGAGAAAAAGGAGGACGAGGTCTCGAGGTAGGCTTCAAAATAGGCTCTTCGGTCTTATCCTCTCCTTCATCTTGCTTGCTATTACTCTACACATTAATATAATTATTATCATTCTCTTGCTCATCTAATCGATATAGGTGGGTCTATGGTGGATTTACCACTTCAAGTAGTAATGGCATGGCTGTGACAATCATTTTTTTTACTAGCCACTGTGTCACTAGAGAGAGTTCCAGGCTATCTTTGATTTACTATGGCTGATATCTGACCAAATTATTGTTCCAACTGCTTGATTATTATAGCATGCAACTCAACTTTGTGGTTTATCCCTGACAGTTCTACCTCATGTCCTTAAGGAAGCTCTCTTGACTTTCATGCCCCTTGACTAATTTCAACAACAATGCCTTCATTCTGGATTCTGAATCACGATTACCTGGTGGAACATACTTGTCACTCTTCTTCTTATAGCTATTTCTGCCTCCAACCATCATCTTTCTCTCTACTTTTGTCTCTGCATCTATCATTATAATAGTTTCTACCTTGATTCCCTTGCCCTTAGGCTTAAAAATTTGCCAACCTATGATCAAGATACTTCACTTCCTCGTCAAATTCAATTTCAAAAGTTTTTAAAGTAGACCCATATTCCACAACTGCATTCACTTTCTCAGCACTCATTATTGTGAACTATTTTGTAAGCAACACAACATCTGTAAAAAGTTGTGCAACATCTTATGCTACCAAATCCTAACCAGCTTTATAATCATTAGCTGCTCCAATAGTCTAAGTGCCTATACTATGTTCTAAATCTCCAGTATACCAACCTCTATTAGTCACTAAGATAATATCCAGCATATTCTACACAGCATCCCATCAAAGACACATGAATGCACCTCTCAAAATTATATCTTCCCTTGCTCTTGATGTGACATTTAATGATCTATAGAAGACCTCCAACAAATTTGATCCTCTGATTCTGTGATTAGGTACCATGCTCATCTTCTTCTTGAATCTACACCATGCTTCATAAAAGGATTCTTCAGGTAATAATCTGGAGTTATAAATCTCATCTTTCAACTGTAGCATCCTTGCAAGAGGGAAAAATTTATTCAGAAACTATTTACGCAACTCATGCTAGTTAGTGGTTGATCCTCTTGGAAGTTTACCTAACCATAGTGATGCTTAAGCCGTTAATAAAAATGGGAACAACCTCAATCTCAAAGCTTCATGATCCACTCCTGGAATAGTATATGATGTGTAGATCCCAGTAAAATTAGCAAGATGCATATTCATATCATCAATTATTGATCCCAAAAATACATCCTTTAAGTTTAACAATTGGATCATGGCGCTTATAATATCAAACTTCATATTTGGGGATAATGTAGAAGGAATAATGGCTTCTGTCTTAGTAGGTTCAACATAACCCAAATTCTCTTCATCATCGTATGGGTGTAAGTGTTGATATAGGAATAAATGGAGCTCTACCTCTCTGAATTCTGTCTCATGCTTAGCTCTCTGTCTAGGCCTAGCTAGCCCTCCTTGCTGAGCTAACCCAACCTTTTTTGCTAATCAAGCTTCTTCGACTGATTTTCCCTCTTTTTAGCAGTAGATATTTGTTGTTACACCTATAAATCTTTAACATTTTATGGATCAACTGGAACACGTAGGAATATTAAGTCAGGATCAATAAGTGGAGGGTTTTGAACCCCATTACGAACTTGTCCTGATATTCTTCTTGGTGTTTGAAGAATTCTCTCTGGCTCTAAATCAACAGGGAGTAAGGGATTACCTGTCTTCCTAGTGTTTGAGATACACAAGCATATGACAAATGGAGAATAGAAAATAAAACCTGTGAACTTCACCAATTCAATTAACAACTCAAACCGTTCTCCCCGACAATGATGCTAAAATTTAATATCGCCTAAACTAACCTCCAACAAAAGTATGCTACGGTTGATATCAAATATAGCAACCCAACTAGGTTGGGGTCAAACCAATAGGGAAAACATTGAACAGTTTCTTAACTTGATGCAATTCACGAGCAATATAGAAAGTAAATGGGGGAATTTAGAATTATAAGTAACTAGTAACCAAATCTTGAATGCTTTTAAGTTGTAAATAATAGAATACGAACACTAGGCTTGTGTTCACCTAGCTTATCAAATCCATAAACTTCTCGTGATCAACCCACCTATTTTTCAGCACTGCATGTAAAGTTAACAAGATATGTACTATCAACCGTTTTGTGAATGTGTTGATAAATCTCACCCTTTACCTTGTGAGTCTCAAGGTGTCTCCTTATTGCTCCTTGTTGATGAATTCAGTTCACTTTCACCTTTTGAGTCTCAAGTGATTAGATGAGATAATAGAATGGTAAGATAAAAGTGAATCTCAAACTACTGACTTAATCCTGTTTTCCCAATCACAAACTCCCTTGTGAGGATGTATACAAATACAGGATATCCCTAAGTTTATACAGTAGCTTTGAGGTTAATTATTGTGAAGAAGATTAAGATACATGTATAAACCCTAGAAGAGATAAATCTACCACTTCCTTTACGTAGCTAATCCTCCAGGGTTCCCACGACCCTAGTCAGGGAGACTAAACACTCATGTTCATGCAAGAATCGATGATTATCAATGAAGAAGGCAAGTAACTAATTGCACAATAATAATATGAATAAAATCCCAAGTCTTTGATTAAATAAAACCCAAAATCTTCAGAATAATTGTAAAAGTAAGTAACTATTGTAAAAATGTGTAACCTCATAAAAGATAAATCCTAAGGTATTTATAGTATCTCAAAATTACTTAGAAATCCTAGTAAAAATGGAAAAGGTAAAGTTATGTCAGTACAAGGTACGACTCGCTCTTCAACTCATACTGACATCATATGAGTTATACCATAGCTCTCATATCCACTCCAATATCTACTATTCCAGGCTTTAACTTTTTATTCTGCTTACAATTGTTGCTCACGAGTCGTACCATGATCATACGACTCGTATCCTTCAATCATATCCACCTGGAATTTCTTTCTTTATCCTCTTGAACACTGGTTAGGTTATGATTTGATCACATGAGTTATACTCAAAGTTCCAACTCGTATTATTCTGAAACTTCATCTATGAATTTCTTCTTTGGATTCTGTTATGTGTACGACTTCAACGTACAGCTTGTACCCTTATTGAATGGCTCGTATTCTCAGTCGTATCTTCTCTACATTTTGTTTTTCTTCTGAATCTTGGCCTCTGTTGTGTATACGAGTCGGCCTCCGAGTCGTATAATGTTTTAACGACTCATGAGGATACTCATACCCTGCTACAACTTGGTCTTTTCAGGTCTGTTTGTCCCATTTTCTTTCCAAGGCTATGCTAGACCTAGTTTACATGCAATAACCATAAAAACACATCATATCTACTAAAACGGCCTAAGTACAAGCACAATTTCACTGGTTTAAGCATTAAAAGTGTCTTGTTTCCATGACACATCATACCTCTATCTTTATAACTTGAAAATCTAATTTTAGACCACATGATTGCTACTACTTTTGTTCCTCGTAAGAGTTCACTGAGTGGTATTTCTACTAAAGATTTTTTTATGTTGTACTATATTGTTAAGAATTATCGCTTGAATTGGTGATCTTGGTTCCGCGAATTCATGCTGAAAAGTGTTTAGGACTCTAGTTTGACTAATAGACTGCCTTATGGTGCTATGATCTCCCATATCTTACTTCACTCTATGATTGGCGCATGTGAATTTCCTATTATTGATGCTATTTGTACTTACGACACCCGAGATTTTAAGAGCATGGCATAATGCTTATTGACTTGCCGTGGTGCAAGAAAGACTCCACTAAAGCTCAATCTTTGAAAACCAAATTTGGAAAGGCTCTAGTCGGCTCTATTAGTGTGCTTATAAGGAAATGGATAGTGTGTAGGAACGTCTGATAACGCTAGAGGAAGGTTTGATTTCTTTGTAGGAAGATATTGGGAAAATTTATCAGGTGACTAAAGACACAAGAATAGGCGCAAATGTCAATAGCGAAAACTTGCAATGGATGTGTTGAAAAATAAAGGCATTCGTAATGTGAACAATTTGATTAAGCAAGTCGACTCTATCAAGACAGGAGCTAGCTCTTCTCATAATGAACTTGTTGTTACTTGTCAGACATCTTATGCAAATTTCTCAAAGAACGTGCAAAATCCTATGATGCTTTCTGCTGAATGTAACCAATACCCTGTCCTACTTCTTGAAAAAAGAATTAATCTGTCATGTTCTTGATTTAATAAGGGTGTGTTCCTATCATACAATTTCTTTTGTACTATTTGAAACTGGTTTCTTTGAATTTTGTCTCTCACTAGGAACAATCCTTGGATGACCTTACCCTTTTTGTTAATTAGATATAATTGTTATTTTATGTTGCTCTGTTGCCTTTTCTTTTTTTATTATGCCAAAACAAAAGAAAGCAATTAAAAACAACCAACAAAACTTCAGGGGTAGTCAACATGACCTAAGGGGGAGTACTCTCAAACAATCGAGAAGTTTAATGATTAAAAAGTTTTTACTCTTGTCATAATCAAAAAAGGGGGAGATTGTTAGCCCCATAATAAGAGTTTTAATAATGACATGCTAATTCTTAATAATGTGCAGGTAATTGTGGAAGCAATTCGTCAAAAAGAAAAGTCTCACTCCAGAAAAGAAAGCATTAAATCAAGATCTCAATGCTAGTTAAAAGGCAATTCATCTTGAAAGAAAAGCAGACTGTTAGCAAAAGATTTCATTGAAGAAAAGATACTCGACACAAGTTTTTAAGGAAGAAAATATGGATGTATCTGATATGGACATATAATGTCATTTAGGTATTCAAAATTCAACCAAGATTACCCCGCAGATCCCATAGGTTCCCCTAATTGATAGAGCATGAAATTAGAAGAAAGAAAATTCTAACTCTCCCAAATCAAGACAAATCTATTTTCCTACGGCAAAAGAAGATCAACCAATATTCTACAACAGTCATTTTGTTAAGCCTAGGTTTAAATCTGTAAATCTTCACTTGAGCGAAATCCTAGCTACTTCTTTATTCTTATACAAATCATTGTAATACGCTATAGTGAAAAATAAAAGAGAGAAAAATTTCGAAGCTATACAAGTAGAGGCTACTACCTTTCTCATAAAAACATCCTAGTAAGCTTGTGGAAAAATCTTTGTAATCATTCAAGTTGCTCTAAGGAAACATTTTGTAACCCTAGGGGACTAGAAGTAGACATCATAAGCGTGTTTCGAACCAGGATAAACCTATTTGTGTTCCTTACTTGTTTTTCGTTCTTTTACTTCCTATTATTATCATTTTCTTTGGTACTAACATTACTGTGCATGGAAGTCGACTAACTGATAGTTGTAATCAACTTAACGTATAAAAATTTCAATTCAACTCCCATCCCCCTCCCCTCCTTGATCATCAGTATTTTTCCTATTGAAGGTTTAGTATTGTGTTAATGTAATAAAATTTATTTTTTATATTTAAATAAATGTTGATTTTTACCATTTTAAAATATTTTTTTATATAGATGTCATATTATTAACGCCGGACTCGTGTATAATGAAATTATTTTTCCATACACGTAGCAATTTGGTCATCGCGCATGAAATTGTCATGGAAGTTGGACAAAACAATCTTTTTAAAACTACATAAAAGTTCTGTAGAATTTCTCCTCCTTGCAATTAAAAACAGAAATAGCAACAAGTAAAGTATCTAAATCAAATCATTTTTTTTCTTTTAATAATTATATGAGGACATCTGTAAACATCTTTCATGCGTTCTTTGTCTCTAGTTGAGCATTATGCTATTGGTATAGTGCTAGCAACGTCTCAGCATTAAAATAATAACTTGTTTTAAAGATTTCAAATATTTGCTACTTGGTTGCCTTCATGTCAAAGACTTCAAAGGATCTTCTTCCCCAGTTTGTTACTTCAAACTACTCCGAACTGTTTCATTTTTAAAGTTTTTATCATTTAATTAATTAAACATTTAATATTATAGATTTATAGGTCCAAAATTTATAATTCACAGATATATCTATATTGAATATTAATTACATCAGAGGTAGATGCATACTACAATTGTCTTGGATTCTGATGAATAACTGTATCTCAAATCATATTGTGTTAACAAATCTGCTAAATATGAACAAATTTCAAAATTTCAGACCTGCTAACTTAAAATATGATTATAAATTAATTATTAAATATTAATTAAAGTTTACATGATTTGAATGAAAAGTATCACATAAATTAAGATAATAAAATTTCTCAAAAAAGTTCTCATTAATGAGTAATGGAGAAAAAGCTCTCTTTTCTTTTTCTATTTTCTTTTCCTCTTTCCTTGTTGCGAGGTAGGCACACTACCTTACCAAAAGGGTTAATTTCTACACACTAATGTATGATTTTCTTTATTTTTTTAGGCTACCTAAAAATAAGACAAATAATTATTTTAAAAAAAATAATTTGGTAATTTAAAAATAAGATAGATTATTAAAGGAAAATTCATAATTTGAAATTTTGAGTTTTGACAATCCCTTGTTCGCCATCGAACCCCTAACCCATTTATGCTATTGGGTTCACAACTTGTTATATGGACATATTTAACCACTTTTTTCACATAAAAGGAATTTGAGCTAAAAAGAATTATTTGTACCGAAAATGTAACAGGAAGGATGTGAATTTAAAAAAAGACAGATAAAAATAGTAGTTTGGAAGAGAGATGGTGCATTATAAGTATTTGTGTCAGGAAGTCCCAATGAAGGGGAGAGGGGAAAAGAGGTGTGACCATCCAAATCTCCCTTATTTTTTTCTCTCCCGCGAATGATGAGGAATCTTGATGGAAATTCTTGAGAGCCAATGCTCCAAATGTTTCTTTTCCTTCAATAATTTGCAACACCTCCTGGAAAACCCTCTTCCAATGCCACCATTTTTAGGTGTAATTTGTTTTTCAATGTGACCATTTCATGCAGGACACTACCATCTATCCATCCTTTTTCCCTTCAAAGGTTAAACTTGTTGAAGACAAAGTCAATGCATTTAACCCCTTTTTCCTAGCACCATTCTTGAAACATAAAGGAAAATATATATGATATATTTTCTTTGCAAAAGAGGATATGAATGGGCTGGGATCCCCTGTTCTCTTCTCTGTGTAATGAATCAACGATATGAGTTGCCTCCCCTGTTTCCAGTCTAAGAAAACCAAGGAGCCACCGGCGCAGGACAAGCCTGTCCCGGTTGCTCGACCCGCAAATGGTCCTTCCTCCCCACCACATTTTGGTATCTTCACTTTGTCCCCTATAAAACTTACAAATTTGAATTTAAATGGTTGTGCACTTTTCCTAACACAGAGACCAACTATGTTTACTTCTTTTTCTATGCATCAACTTCATAGATAACAACTACAAACCACCATGGGAAAATCCTAATAACGAGGGCGCTGATCAAGCTAATCCTCCTGTTGTAAATGGGAACGCTAAAACTTTCACATTCCGTGAGCTAGCAAGCGCAACAAAGAACTTCCAATAGGAATGCCTAATAGGGGAAGGTGGATTTGGAAGTGTGTTCAAGGGAACACTTCAAGGAGGAGAGGTAACTAACTTACTCTAATGAAACCAGCAATCTATCTATTTCTTTTGTCACTATGTGATATATCATGTATGTCTAAATAAATAGGTTGTGGCAGCAAAGCAACTAGACAGGACAGGAACACAAGGAAACCAGGAGTTTCAAGTTGAAGTCTTAATGCTAAGTCTCCTTAACCACCAAAATCTGGTCAATCTTATTGGTTCCTGTGCTGATGGAGATCAGAGAATTTTAGTCTACGATTACATGCCAATGGGCTGTCTTGCTGATCATCTAATTGGTAATGCACATAATATATAGTTGTTTGTTGAATACCAGTTTCCTTCTTTCTCAAATGTTAATGCTGCTTCTTTACTGATTGCATATCCAGACATTAAGGAGGAACAAAAGCCATTAGGTTGGCAAAACAGAATAAAGATAGCCTCAGGTGCAGCTCAAGGACTCGAATATCTACATGAAAAGGCCAACCCACCAATAATTTATCGTGATCTAAGAACCACCAATATTCTATTAGAGCAAGATTTTAATCCCAGACTCTCCGATTATGGCGTTGCCAAACTTGCAGGTGGAGGGAATACCTCACATATATCACCCAGGGTAATGGGAACATACAGTTACTGTGCTCCAGAGTATGAAAGATCTGGTGAACTCTCTTTCAAGTCGGACATATACAGTTTTGGAGTACTTGTTCTTGAACTTATTACAGGGCGTCGTGCAGTGGATACTGCAAGGCCCCTAGAGGAGCGAAACTTAGTTGCTTGGGTGAGAAAGCACCCTCATTCAATATTTCTTCTCACTAGTTTATTCTGTGTCATTGTGACTGATTATGATAATATGTGTACATGTGATTGAACAGGCACAACCCATTTTCAAGAATACGAAAAGGTTCAGAGAAATGGCGGATCCACTTCTCAAGAACAAATTTCCTGAGAGAAGTTTGAATCAAGCAGTTGGGGTTGCGGCCATGTGTCTTCAAGAAGAGCCATCAGTCCGTCCCTTAATCGGTGATGTCGTAGCTGCTCTTACCACCCTCGACGTGGATGAACCAATTCCTGATTCTCCTGAGAAAGGCAGCGCAGATACAGACGATTCAGATGAACATGAGCCAAAGAGTTCAGATAATGAGGTCTTACCAAAAAGGAATGAGGATCATAGCAGTGGGAATGATCAACAAAATGTTCATCACGATCAAAGATTTGGCTTTAATGAAGATCATTTTGACAGTGATGAGGATGATAGAGAAAGTTCTGATTACGGGTATGGAAGTACATCAGGATCATCAGAGAATGAGATAGAAGACAGCAGGTTTGAACCTAGAGGAATGACAACTAAATCTGAAAAATGGGGCTCAAAATCACAACGTGATAGCAAGTCAAAGTCATCCTCTCAAACTATCAGCTCAAGGTCAAACTCAGACGCAAAAGCAACGTAACACGCTCTGAAAGTATCAGCTCAAATGACGACTCTGAAAACAAAGACACAATCAATCATCGGTAACAAAACAGCGTAAAGTCCAAGCATGTAAGTTTTGGTGCATTTTCAAGTCAGAGCAGCGAAGATGATGCGGAATCAGACGGTGAACGTGAAATTGGTTTAAATCACTCAAGACATGTGCAATTACTTCATGAAATAATACCTCAAAAATTTAAATCTTGATATTCATTAAGGTACATGGACTTAAGTCACCATGGCACCTCTGTACATCTCAGTTTTCCAGTATAAGAGTACACTGAGCTCTTTCAAATTATAACTATGGACAATCAATCCTGTCTGGCAAGCAGCTATCTAATTTATTTCTTTTACAGAACAAAAAGGGGGAACAACATTGAAATCAATCTTTCTGCACCTAAAATTAGACTTATCTTTCATCCCAAATATTTTTAAATCATTTACGGGAAATATTAAAGCTATTTTCCAGTAAAACTTTAGCCGACATCTATTCAACCTAAAAACAAAAGGGTTACGTTCGTTCAAACAGCTAAAATCAGGTCACTTTGCCCCTATCAAAGAAGGGTTTAAGTTTCTGAAAATATCATCTCCTTAACCAACCAGAAATACACTCACTTAAATTGAGATTAAACATCATACCAAATGCCTTCTTTTCTAGGAGGAGAATACTAAATTTGCAGTGAAAAACTAATTATACCCTCGAGCATACCTCCTAAGAAACGTTATTGCATCCGCTGACAAAATAGCATAGCATATGGAGGAGGAGAAAAAGATATTTCGCTGCCACTTCTGCTTCAGTAGAACGTCCGCAGAAGTACTAATAGTAGTAGAAGTTAATACTATACAATTGATATTAGTAGGGGAACATTGAGGTGGGATATGTCGTTGCTTCGCATTACCTCGTTGATCAGCTGCTAGAGGAATTCTCACAACAAGTGGTGGTTCCAAAAAGTCAGAGCCCAGAGGTAGAGGCAATCTTCTCGAGTATGTCAGCTACGCATTGGCCTCTCCGTATGAAAGAAAGAAATATGAATGATTTGCAGAAATTTTTCCACACCTTATTCATTTCCTTTGTGTATATATACAAGTGTTTTGTGTATAAAGAAGAGTAAATACATAAATAACCCTAATGTTGGTCGAGATTTTCAAAAAAATACTTAAAGCTTGAATTCGATCTATTACTTCACGATTCTTTTTTATTTCTTTGCAAATACACCATTTTTCGCTGAATTTCAGTCACACAAAAGAGAGTGATTGCACGCGCCAATAAGGTGTTGCCACGTGTAAATATGTTTAATTTCATATATTTTTATATTTTTTAATAAAAATTTTCTTTTAATTTTATTTATCAATTTTAAATTCTTCTTCTCGAGCTTTCCATTAATCAATCTTCATTTCTTCTTCCTCAATTCTCCATTAATCAATCTTCATTTCTTCTTCCCCAATTCTCCATTAACAGCCATCACTCTCTTTTTCTCTTCTTTTCCCCAATCTCCATTGAAGCTAGGAAATTTCAAAAAAAGAAAAAAAAAAGTCTCCTTAATGAATCAAACTAGTGGGATAAAAAAATCATGTATGGACTTTAATATCTTCTTAATTTGTTTAAAAGTTGTGAAATCAAATTTCCTTTTTATGATTCAATTTTTTTTCCGTCTTCAACACCATTTACTTGAATCATAAAACTCCATTAATGGAGCTTTAATGGAGGAGTTGAAGAAGACAATGGTGTTGAAATCTCATTACTCATTCGTACTGAGTAATTTCTTCCTTCTTCTCCATCAATCTTCATTAATGGTGTCTTTGTTTTTTCTCTTTCAACTTAATTACATTTCACAAATTCAAATCGACACTACACACTCGGAAGGAGAATAAATAGAAAAGAAAATTGAGTAACATCATTAATGAAGATTAATGAAGAAGATGAGAGGGAGGAGAAGGGGGGGGGGAGGAGAAGAAGGAGGAGGAGGAGGAGGAGAAGAAGAAGAAAGAGAAGGAGAAGGATAAGGATAAGGAGAAGAAGAAGGAGAAGGAAAAGGAGAAGAAGGAGAAGAAGGCGAAGAAGGAGAAGAAGGAGAAGGAGAGGAAGAAGAAGAAGGAGGGGGAAGAGGAGGAGGAGGAGAAGAAGAAGGAGGAAGAGGAGGGGGAGGGGGAGGGGGAGGAGGAGGGGGAGGAAAAGAAGAAGATGGCAAATGAAGAAAGAAGATGAAAAATGAAGAAAAAAGAAAACTAAAAAACAAAATTAAAAAAGTGGGTCCTTTTTATTACACGTGGCATATTTTAATTAATTGGTTCAATATTTTTTCATTCACACGGTTCAGGTGCATGTCTACACGCAGGGTCAAATTTTCGGTCAAATAGTGCATTTACAATGGTTTAGGCAAGATTCGTGGGGTAATAGGTTGAATTCATAGTTTAAGTATTTTTTTGAAAATCTCAGCCAACATCAGGGGGTATTTATGTTTTTACTCTATAAAGAAATGTTGGTTCAATTGGTGTGAATGGAAAATGAAAAGTTGATTTGAAGGAAAATAACTCTTTGAGTAAAATACACACTATTTTGGGAAAAGATATGACTATTTAGATGGTTGTTGCTGTTCGGAAAAGACACACTCTTTCAAATGGATAGACATGACTGTTCTGAAAGAATACACTTTTCGGTGAACCATTGCCACCTTTCGGAAAGAGCACTTAATGGCTATATAAACGTGCATTTTTCCATAAGTCTTGTATGAAATTTTTCTACAATTAAAAACTCTTCTTGTCTTCAAAAATACTCTGTATGATCATCTAATTGTTGAATGAGTTTGAAGAATCCGATCATTTGAGGTACCACTACAGTCGAATTGTCAGGACATTTTATCCTGAGAGGAAAATTCCTCAACCTCGGGTACTTGAGGGGAATTATTTCCTTAAGGAAACTCCATGAATTTGGAGGACTTGGTTTTAACTCTCTGTTTCATCTTATTTTGAAATTATAAAACACTTCTTGAATAGATCATTTTTCATCTTGTGTTGAAGATGTTGAAACTTCAAGTTTCTCTTAACAAGTTTGGTCTTGAACTTAGTTGAAGTGTATACTACATAACATACAAATATTTATGTACCTGAAAACATTAAAGAAGACAACAATCTTAAGGAAATAAGTGAAAAAAGAAAAAAAAATTGCTTGTTTGGTGAAATTTTCTTTTCACTAAAGGTTTTTTTTTTTCATAATCTATATTGTTTGATTTCTGGATATTAAAGCTTTAAGATTTCTACTCCGTTTGAACTTAACAAGTGATTTAAAGAAATAAAATCTTCATCACAAGTTAGAGATCATTTCTTTGACGATTGGAAGTCATAAAAACTTCATCGTTAAACTAGAAACAAGGGGTGTGTAAAGTTGCTAAACTTTATAAGTAGTATTTCGATATACTAAAAATTTACTATCTTGTTGTGACAGAAAAATGACTTCTAACAGTCATGTGAAGATGCTGCAATAACTGTGGCAGCAACTAGTGTTTCCATAACGAGTCATACGAGTGCTCCACAGGCAATGGCACCAGCGGAGAAATCCAAAAAATTCATGGGTGTTGATTTCAAAAGGTGGCAATAGAAGATGTTTTTCTACCTTACAAATCTATGCCTTCAAAGATTCATATCTGAAGAAGCTCCAGAGGTGCTCGAGGAAACTTCGAACTAGGAGAAATTTATCGTAATTGAGGCGTGGAAACACTCCGATTTCCTATGCAGGAATTACATTCTAAATGCCACCAAGATGAACTGTACAATATGTATAGTGGGATGAAGGCGGAAAAAGATTTGTGGGGTGCACTAGAAAGTAAATACAAGACTAAGGATGCTGGAACCAAGAAGTTTTTCATTGCAAGATTCCTTGAGTTTAAAATGATTGACAGCAAGTCTGTTGTATCTCAAGTCCAAGAACTGTAAGTGATCATCCACGATCTCCTCGCGGAAGGTATGAGTTTGATGAATACCTTAGTTGAACATATTAAAAATGTTCTTGATGTTCACACAAACTTTATTGTAGGTTTGATCATGAACAAGGCATTTCAAGTCGCGGCGATAATAGAGAAGTTACCACCTATGTGGAAGGACTTCAAGAACTACTTGGAACATAAGGGAAAAAAGATGTCATTCGAAGATCTTAGAGTAAGATTGCGCATCAAAGAAGACCACAAAGCCGCGGAAAAAAGATCGAAAGGAAAATCTGCAAGTGGAGCAAATATTGTAGAAAACGACCACAACAACTCCAAAAAGTGGAAGAAAGTTAGACAGGAAAGCAATCAACCTAAGAAAAAATTCAAGGAAAAATGCTTTAACTATGGCAAGCTTGGAAACAAGTCAATGGATTATCGTACCCCAAAGAAACGTAAAAAAGAAGGACCAACCAAATAAGGCTAAATCTAAGAAAAAAGTGGACGATCTGTGTGCCATGCTATCTGAATACAACTTGGTGGGAAATCCTTGAGAGTGGTGAATTGATTCCGGTGCCACCCACCATATTTTCACAAATAAGGAGTTGTCTGCTGCATTTTCTCCGGCTCAAGTCGAAG
Organism: Capsicum annuum; assembly: GCF_002878395.1. Taxonomy (NCBI): domain Eukaryota; kingdom Viridiplantae; phylum Streptophyta; class Magnoliopsida; order Solanales; family Solanaceae; genus Capsicum; species Capsicum annuum. The sequence continues at coordinate 154,398,253 of NC_061122.1, read as the reverse complement.
AGAAGATATATATGGCCAACTCCGCAACTGCAAAGGTTGAATGAACAGGAAAAGTTTGCCTGAAAATAACATCAGGCAAAGTGTTGACTTTGAACAATGCCCTGTATGTACCAGAGTTACCGAAGAACTTGATTTCTGTATCACTTCTAGACAAAAATGGATTCAAATATGTATTTATTTTTTGAAAAAATTATACTTAGTAAAGGAAAAGTGTACGTAGGAAAAGGCTACCTCATAGAGGGCCTATTCAAAATGAATGTAATGAATGCTGAAATCAATAAAAGTTAAGTTTCTTCTAACTTTCTTGGGTCTTATGTTTTATGGCATAAAAAATTAGGTCATGTCAATTATAAAACATTGTGAAAATTGATTAACTTAGAAGTTTTGCCAAACTTTGTGCAATAAATTAAAATATCAATCATGTGTGGAATCAAAGTATGCTAAGCATCCGTATAAGTCTGTTGAAAGGAATTTCAATCCCTTAGACTTAATCCACATTGACATTTGTGATATAAAGTCAACACCATCTCGTGGTGGAAAAAACTATTTTATAAATTTTATTAATGATTGCACTAGATACTGTAATGTCTATTTGCTAAATAGTAAGGATGAAGCAATAGATGCGTTTAGACAATAAAAACAGAAGTTGAAAATCAGTTAGAGAAAAATATCAAAACTATAACAAGTGATAGGGGCGAAGAATATGAATCTCCCTTTACGCAACTATGTGTAGAGAATGGAATTGTCCATCAAACTACGACCCCATATTCACCTTAATCTAATGGAATTGTAGAAAGAAAAATCAAACCTTGAAGGAAATGATGAATGCCTTATTAATAAGTTCAGGTTTACCACAAAACTTGTGGGGTAAAGCTATCCTTACAGCTAACCGAATACTCAATAGAGTGCCCCATAGTAAGACACAATCAATTCTATATGAAAAATGGAAAGGAAGGAAACCCAACTTGAAATATTTTAAAGTGTGGGGTTGTCTAGCAAGGGTCTAAGTTCCTATGCCTAAAAGAGTAAGGATAGGACCTAAAATGGTAGATTGCATGTTCATAGGATATGCTAAAAGTAGTAAAACATGTTGGTTTTTGGTTCATAAATCCAAACACTTGGATATCAATGAAAATACGATAATTGAATCAGATAATGCTAAATTCTTTGAATACATTTATCTGTATAAAACTAGACATGAAAAATCTAGTGGGGGGTCTAAACGACCTCAAGATGAACCAAGTGAGGATTTACATAATGATGAAAATCCAAGATGTAGTACACTTCAACTTCGTTTAGATCAGATTTTATAATATTTCTCTTAGAAAATGAGCCTTAAACATTTAAAAAAGTGATGTCGTCATCAGGCTCATCCCTTTGGAAAGAGGTAGTCAATAGTGAGAGTGATTCAATCTTAAGCAACCATACGTGGGAGTTGGTTGATTTTTATCCAGGAAATAAACCTTTAGGTTCTAAATAGTTCTTCAAAAGAAAAATGAAAGTTGATGGTACTATTGACAAATACAAGGTAAGACTTGTTGTAAAAGGCTTTAAACATAAGGAAGGCTTTGATTACTTTGATACATACTTGCCTATAATGAGGATAATGTCAATTCGAATGTTAATTTCCTTGGTGGCGGTATATAGTCTTGAAATCTATCAAATGGATGTAAAAACAGCATTCCTAAATGGAGAATTGGAGGAAGAAATTTACATGAAATAGCCTGAGGGTTTTGTGGTTCCAGAAAAATAAAATAAGGTATGTAAACTTGTTAAGTCGCTTTATGGACTAAACCAAGAACCTAAATTGTGGCAAGCAAAGTCCGAACAAACCATGTTGGTAAACGAATTCAAGAAAAATAAATGTGATAATGTGTCTACGTTAAGGACACACCAAATCACCAAGTCATTGTTTGTTTGTATGTGGATGATATGTTGATCATCAGTAGAGACATTTCTGACATAAATGCTATGAAAAGAATGCTCGAGAGCAAGTTTGATATGAAAGACCTTGGAGTTACAAATGTGATCTTAGGAATAAGAATCCATAGAACTCCACAAGGTTGGCATTGTCATAGTCTCATTACATCAAAAAGGTACTTGACAAATTCAAGTATTTAGAATTTGGTATTGCCATGACTTTATTGGATGTGAGCTTTGTACTTCAAAAGAATGAAGGTTAAAGTGGCTCACAATTAGAGTACCCATGAATGTTGGGATGTTTAATGTATATAATGAATAATTGTACACGATCGTACATAGCATGTGCTATTAGTAAGTTAAGTCGGTACACGAGTAATCCCAACAAAACTCATTGGATAGAAATGAAAAGAGTTTTGGGATATCTTAAATACACTCAAGACTGTGCTTTGCATTATAATAAATATCCCACGGTACTTGAAGGATATAGTGATGCAAACTGAATCACTGGATTAAATAAAGTAAAATTCACGAGTGGATATATATTTACAATAGGTGGAGGAGCAGTATCTTGGAAATCATCTAAACAGACATCTATTGTTCGCTCTACAATGGAATTAGAATTTATCACATTAGATAAAGCTAGTGAAGAAGCAGAATGGCTCCAAAATTTCTTGGAAGATATTCCTTACTAGACCAAACCAATGGCACCAGTATGTATACAATGTGATAGCCAAGAGGCAATAGGAAGGGCAAGGAGCATAATGTACAATGATAAATCTTATCACATAATATGGAGACATAATACCATTAGAGAACTTCTCTCTAGTATAATTATCACTGTTGACTATGTGAAGTCAAAGAATAATGTATTGGATTCACTTACAAAAGGCTTATCTAGAAAAGGAGTTGAGAGGACATCCAAGGAAATGGATTGACGGCCTAGGACAATTCAGCATGGCGGTAACTCTACCTAGCAGACTGGAGATCCCAAGAGCTAGGTTCAAGGAGATCAAACAAAGTTGTGTCTAACAGGTTCAACATTGTCAATATACCCAACCCATTCTCATGATATAGATAATGTTTAGTAAACAAGGATAAGACTTACGGTGTGAAGACTTTTAATGATTATCTAAATTTGGCAAATTTGACCAAATAGTTTAATCTATAGAATTGAATGTTTATAAATCACCTATGTGAGGGCGAAGTAGAAGCTGCTTCAAGGAGAATATTAGTAAAGGCCTATTCTCTAAGCTCTCATAAGACAGGACGTGTTCATGGATACAACCAACAAAACAGTGAGAACTATCAATAGTAAAAGGCTGGTTATGTGACATTTGTTATCAACGTGTACATTAAAGCTCGACAGTTACCAGATATCAAATCTACCGATTGACTGAGTGCATCCAATGCATGTTCACTACAAAAATTTCAAAGGGAAACTCACTTATCCAGATGCAACCAGGATTTGCTTGATGATCACATACTTTTCCATAAAGTTTTACAAAGAGTAGTCATTCCCCATTCATGTGGGGGATTGTTCGATTCAATTGGTATGAATAGAAAATAAAAAGTTGCTTGGACGGGACACAAATCTTCGAGTAAAAGACACACTATTTTGGAAAAAGGTATGACTATTTGAATGGTTGTGGCTGTTCGGAAAAGACACACTCTTTCGAATGGATAAACATGAATGCTCAGAAAAAATATACCTTTTCAGTGAACCATTGCCACCTTTTGGAAGAGGCACTTAATGGCTATATAAAACTGCATTTTCCCACATGTTTTGTATGAAATTTTTCTGCAATTAAAAACTCTTCTTGTCTTAAAAAATAATCTGTGTGATTATCTAATCGTTGAGTGAGTTCAAAGAATCTGATCGTTTGAGGTACCACTATAGTTAGATTGTCAGGCCATTTTATCCTGGGAGGAAAATTCCACAACCTCGGGTACTTGAGGGGAATTATTTCCTTAAAGACACTCCGTGATTTCGGAAGACTTGGCTTTAACTTTCCTTTTCATCTTATTCTGAAATTATAACAAACTTCTTGGATATATCATTTTTCATCTTGTGTTGAAGGTGTTGAAACTTCAAGTTACTCTTGACAAGTTTGTTCTTGAACTTAGTTAAAGTGTATACTACATAACATACATATTTTTGTGTACCTGGAAAATTGAAAAAGACAACAAGAAAAATAGAAAAGAAAATACTATTTACACTTGTCCTATTTTAATTCCTCTCTTCTGTAACAGAATTTTACTCCTCCACTATGTACATTTATTACTCACGTGTTCCACCTCATCCTCTCACTATCATCATCAAATGGTACACATTCAATCCATCATTCAAGCATATATACTATATGATGCTTCCACGTGGAAACTCAAGGATCATAAGGACCAATTCCTAAAGTCACTACAGATCCATACATCAGTTGTTGTCTATTCTTTCCTTTTCTTTCTCCTTTTTTTCTTTTTTAATTTTCTTAATAATTATAGCATGTATTTTAGATGCTAGCATCAATTTTTCAACATCCCCTCTTAAGTTGGTGGGTATAGAAAAAACCCCAACTTGGTCAGTAAATCATGATGAGAAGCTCTTGATAAAGGCTTAGGAAATAAGTTGGCAAGATGATGCTTCGATGGGACAAAAGAAAGAGTGATAAGGCATAAAAGATATTATTGACGAACGAAATGGCATTCCAACTCTACATGCTTATTTCGTTCATGAAAGACCAAATTTTTGGCAATATAAAGAGCAGCCTGACTGTCGAAATAAATAGGAATCAGCAAAATCGATGGTGCGGATCCAAGAGTCACACTAACCATCTAATTTTTTCATTCACTCTACGCATAGATCTATACTTTGCTTCTGCAGAAGATAGTGACACCAAGACTTTCTTCTTTGATTTCCATGAAATAGGTGCTCCTCCTAGATTAACGTAAAATCCACTTGCAGATCTTCTTGTATCCTTGCAGGAACCCCAATCTGTGTCTCAAAATGCCAACAAATTAAAAGATAGATTAGCTGAGAGTAGGATTCCTTATGCCAGATCTGCTCGAAGGCACCTCAAGACTCGAAGTGCTGCATTATAATGATGAAGACTAGGACTTTCTATAAATTAATTTAAAATCAGCACCACAAATGATAAATCTAGTCGAGTATGAGTGAGGTAGTTTAGTTTTCCAACCAGTTGTCTATACAAAGTAGGATTTTCTAAGAACGGGGAATCATTTTGATGTATATTACAGGAAGGTTCCAAATTACAGAAAATTGAAGGTCCAGATACATCCTGCAACAGATCCATGGTAAATTTTCTTTGTGTAATTGAAAACCCTTGCTTTTCTCTAAGAATTTCTATTCCTAGGAAGTAGTGAGTGTTTCCCAGATTTTTGACTTTGAATTCTTAATTGAGAAATGTAGTGATGGATAAAATCTCAGAAACATCATTTCTAGTCATGAGTATGTCATCCACATAGACTGCTATAATGGAAATAAGATCACCTGATCTATTATAAAACAATGAATAATCATTTAATAAACTGGAGTAGACTTTGAATTGCAATGCCCCAGCAAGCCTAGCATACCATTGCCTTGAGGATTGCTTTAGGCCATACAGAGACTTCCTTAATGGATAGACTTGACCAGGATTATCAGGCTTCAATCCTGGTGAAAATTACATGTAAACCTCTTCCTACAAATCTCCATGCAGGAAGGCATTATTTATATCAAGTTGAGAAATACTTCATCCCCTCTTTACAGCTACTGTCAGGAGACATCTTATGGTGGTCATTTTGACCACAGGTGAGAATGTCTCTATGTAGTCATTTCCCTTCTTCTGAATGTCTCTCCTTACCACTAACCTAGCCTTCGATCTCTCCTTACTTCCATCAGAGTTGTGTTTAACCTTATACATCCACTTACATGGAAATGGTTTTTTCTCTTTAGGCAGATTCACCACTTCCCAAGTTTGATTTTGTTTGGGAGCTTGTATTTCTGCATTCATTGCCTTTCTCCATAGTGGATGAATACATGCCTTCTTATAGCTTATTGGTTCAGATAAAACACTTAAATATGTAAAAATCTATTGATTAGGGATAGAAGGAGCATTAAAAGAATAAGCACTACTATTAGCATGGGGAACAAGACACTCTCTTGTAAAATAAGTGAGAATAATATCGTTGCAAACAAAATCCTTAATATAAACAGGTTTAATAATTCCTCTTGATGATTTACTGGTAGGTTAAGGTGCTGGCTCTGTGATGATAGAAATTACATTTGGTAGAGGTGATTGTGGTGGTGGTGGTGTTTGAGGTAGGTTGGTGGATAAGTTAGTATCTATAGTGACTTGTGATTGTGAGGAACTTTTGTGATCTGGTGAGGTGATTTCTGGTTCTGGGAAGTCCTAAAATTCTGGAAAAATGGGCTACGAACTAGTAGGTTGATTTGAAAAAAGAAAAGAGTTTTAATGAAAAATTATATCTCTAGAGACAAACATTATATTATTTTTCCAGTCAAATAATTCGTAACCCTTTTAGTTTTGAGGGTATCCCATAAACACACATGCTGTAGCTCTAGGCTCAAAATCTCCCCTGTGTTGAGTTAAAGTAGATTCATAGCAACGACACCTAAAATATTTGAGAGTGTCATAATCAGGTTATTTTCCAAACAGAAGTACAAAAGAAGTTTTCCCTTAAAGAAATTTGAAAGGAAACAAGTTTATCAGATGTGTAGCAGTCAGAATGTACTCTCCCCAAAATTTGATAAGAACCTTTAATTGAAACATGATTCCCCTTTCAATCTCCAACAAGTGTCTATGTTTTCTTGCAATAATTCTATTTTGTTGAGGGGTAGCAACACAATATGTTTGATGGAGAATACCTTCTCTCTTTAGAAAAGCTGATTGTCCTGATCCTTTCCCCAACTCTAGAGCATTATCAGATCTAATGCACTTCACCTTCACATTAAATTGTCTTTCTACCATGGATAAGAAACTTTTCAATATAGAAAAGGCATTACACTTTGTGGTTAGTAAAAATGTCTATGTTCCTCTACCATAGTCATCTACTATAGTTAGAAAATACTTGAATCCATTGTAGGTAGCATATTTATAAGGACCCCAAGTGTCAACATGAATTAATTTAAAAATGCTTTTTGATTTAATGCTACTAGTTGGAAAAAAAGTCTAGTTTTCCTTGCTTGTGGATAGACATCACAAAAGAAATCAGGATTTGAAGAAACATTGATGAAATTGAAATTTCTCATTAGTGATAAGGGAAAATTTCCCAATCTGGAATGCCAAAGGCTTACATTGGAGACAGAATTAATAGAAATAATAGTAGATTTAGACAAGAAATTGAAAACATGACTGGTACTTTGTTTCTTCTGTATTACAGTCATGCTAATAGTAGACTCCTTAACTTCAGAACTAGCTTGTTGCAAGACATAACGACCTCCCCTCACTACATCAAAAGTTTGTCCCTTTTTCATAGAAGGGGACTGTAAAATACATCCAAAAGAATCAAAATATGTAGAAATTAAAATTGGCAACATAATTTGTGAATAGATAACAAATTATATTTAAAATCTGGAACATAAAGGACACCATTTAGAGTAAGGTTAGGCTGAATAGTAATGTTGCCTATGTGTGTCATAATGATTTTGAAAGAATTAGGCAAACCTATAGCTACCAATGTTAGTAGAGAAGTAAGACTACAAAATGAACTAGAATTATACTACATATGCACAGAATCCCCCGTATCTATAATCCAGGTATTATGATCAAAAGTCTTAAAACATATTCCTGAATATTTGAGAATAGTACCAGCCACTTTATTTGCATTAATCTCTGATCCTGATGCTTTACCTTGCCCCAATTGAGCTTGCTTAAATATGTTCATGATCTGTGAGACCTGCCTTTGATTGAATTCTCCTCCATCTATGCAGCTGTACATATTTGGCTCAACCTCACTCTCATCATAAATTTCCCCTATTATTGTTGCATTTCCCCTTGCTCCTTCTTGAATTCCTTTTGAATTGGTGAATTAGAAATCATCAGGAAACCCTATAAGTCTATGGCAATTAGTCTCTTCATGTCCTATTTTGAGACAACAGTTCAGCTCAAATTTGGGTTATAGTTCACCTTCTTCCATTTGTTCTTGTAAGGTTGATTTCCAAACCTCTGAGTGGAGTTTGTTTCCCCAAATCTCTGAGCATGATCAGATTTCCCAAACTTCTGATTGGGGTTAGGTTGTCAAAACCTTTTATTAATAAATGGTTTTTGAAATTAAAATTTTCCTCTATGAGGTTGTCTTCCAGCTTTTGAAAAAGGTTCTTCCTGCTTTCTTGTCATGAATGACATAGTTTCACTAGGAAACTGAGCATTAGCAAATACTTCTCTCTAATTCTCATCTTTTAACAAGAGAGAATAAGCATGATCAAGGGTGTCATGTGGGTTTTCCATCATTATACTACTTCTTATCTGGTAATACACCTCGTTTAACCCCATTAAAAATTGCATAAGCCTTTGATCTTACAAAGACTTTGTTAGTTTTCTTTGCGCATCACATACAGAAATACAAGAACCTGTTACATTAGCATTTAGCGAATCTAATTCATCCCATAATTTCTTAAGTCTCATGAAGTATCCAGCTATGTCCAGATTACCTTGCACTAAGCTTGTGATTTCCTTTTGCAGATAGAAAAGCTTTACTCTACTGGTTTGCCCAAACTTATGGTCCAAGCCTACCCATTAATCTCTAGCTATTTTGGAGTATATGACACTGCCCCTTATGTCCCTTGATACTGAATTTAGTATCCAAGAGGTAACCATGTGATTGCATCGACTCCACTACTAGTAGGTTGGATCGTTGGCATCTGGTGGGGTTAGAGTTCCTTTGATGAAGCCTAGCTTGTTCTTAGCTGAAAGTGCATGAATAAAGATCTATGCCATCCTAGGAAACCTTTTCCATCAAATAGAGCATTGACAAGGTTTTGTCCAGGAGCATCTGAGGCTTGAAGGTGATAAGGATGATTGACATTAATACAATTTCCATTCCCAAATCCACTTCCAAATTCGATGGTGATAGAGTTGATGGAGTTGCTTGGGGTTTCATCTCCCATGGTGATGATGATGATGATAAAGGTCTAGTGATTAACAGGGATTTTAATGTAATGGTTTGCTACAAGCTCGTTGGATTAATATGATCTCTCTGATACCATGAAAGAAAGAAATATGAAGAATGATTTGCGGAAATTTTCCACACCTTTATTCATTTCCTTCATGTGTATATGTACAAGTGTTTTGTGTATAAACAAAAATAAAAAAGAAAATACTATTTAATTTGTCCTATTTCTATTCCTCTCTTCTATAACAGAATTTTATTCCTTCACTATGTATATTTATTACTCACGTGTTCCACCTCATCCTCTCATTATCAACATCAAATGGTACATATCTAATCCATCATTCAAGCATATATGCTAGCTGATGTGTCCACGTGGAAACTCGAGGATCATAAGGACCACGTCCTAAAGTCACTACAGATCTACACTTACGTTGTTGTCTGTTCTTTCCTTTTCTTTCTCCCTTTCTTTGTTTTTTAATTTCCTCAATAATTACAGTATGTATTTTAGATGATAGCATCAATTTTTCAATATCGTATGAGAATAATAGTTTTTAATTAGGGATTCGATGGAGGAGCCACCTGCAGTCATATATAAGATGAAAGTGCTATATGTTAGATGATTTAAGGAGGTGTATAGCTTCTTGGGCATCCATTATAATTAGTATCGGGTGATGATTATGAATTAAAGCAATATTGTGTCCTTGGTTGAGACTGGACCAAGTAGTCTAATGATTTATGGCATGACGTTTAGGACATGTCACTTATAAAATCTTGTGAAAATTAATTCATTTGAACGTTTTGTATAATTTTGAGTGCAGTAAATCAAAGTGTCAAATGTGTGTTGAGTTTAAGTAAGCTAAGCATTCATATAAGTCTTTTGAAAGAAATTTCAATCCTTTAGACTTAATTCACATAGACATTTATGAATATGAAGTCAACACCATATCGTGGTGGAAAATAGTATTTCATTACTTTTATTGCTCGTGTTTATTTGTTGAGTAGTAAGGATGAAGCAATAGAAATATTTAGACAATATAAAATTGAAGTTGAAAATTAGTTGGATAAAAAAACTAAAATGATGAGAAGCGATAGGAGTGGAGCATATGAATCTCCTTTTGCAAAGATATGATCAGAAAATGAAATTGTTCATTAAACTACTGCCCTTTATTCACCTTAACCAAATGGGATTATGAAATAGAAAATCGAACATTAAAGGAAAGAATGAATGTCTTACTTATAAGTTTAGGTATACTGCAAAACGTGTGGGGGAGTTATCCTCACAGCAAATTGAATGTACAATAGAGTGTTCTACATAAAGAAACAATTTATTCCATATGATAAACAAAAAGAAAGGAAACCCAACTTGAAATATTTCAAAATGTGGATGTGTCTAACCAAAGTCCATGTTGATATACCCAAAAGGGTGAAAAATAGGGCCAAAGACTGTGAATTGTGTTTTCATTGGATATGCTACAAATAGTAAAGCATGTCGATTTTTTGTTCATAAATCTAAACATCTGGATATTCATGATAATACGGTAATTGAATAATATAATGTTGAGTTCATTGAATATATCTATCCATATAAGACTAGAAATGAATTTTCTAGTGAAGGGTCTAAACGACCTAGGAATGAATCAAAGGAGAATGTAATTAACGAAGAGAATCCAAGGTATAGTAAGTGACAAAGAACACTGACTTCCTTAGAATCAAATATTGTAACGTTTCTTCTTGAAAATGAGCCTCAAAGTTTAAAGAAGAGATGTTGTCTACGGTCTCATCTTCTTGGAAAGAGGCAGTCGATACTGAGGTTGATTCAATCATAAGCAACCATACTTGGAAGTTGATTGATCTTCCTTCAGGAGATAAACCTGTAGGGTCTAGATGAATCTTTGAAAATGAAATGTGATGGTACTATTGATAAATACAATACAAGACTTGTTGCGAAAGACTTTAGACAAAAAGAAAGTCATGATTATTTTAACACATACTCACCAGTAACAATGATAACGTCCATTCTGACGTTGGTTGTATTAGCAGTGGTATATGGTCTTGAAATCCATCAAATGGATGTAAAACAGTTTTCTTAAATAGAGAATTGGAGAAAGAAATTTATATTGAACAACCCGAGGGTTTTACATTTCTAGAAAAGAAAGAAAAGTTTAAAAACTTGTTAGTCACTCTATGGACTCAAGCACCCAAACAGTGGCACGCAAAGTTTGACCAAATCATGTTGGTAAACAAATTCAAGATAAATGAGTCTGATAAATGTGGTTATATTAAAGACACCCTTTTTTTGGTTCAAAGATGGGCAATCTGCCCATTTATTAAAAACCCAAAGTGAAAATATAAAAGGATATGAATATTGACCCAAATGACCCAGTCCATACTCAGATAGTTCAGACAATTCAAATAGAATTTATTTACACTCAAATTAGAAAAGCCCTAGAAGTACCATTATGCACTAAACGTGATTAACTATTTCACTACTAAAAACATTGTAAAAAGCGACCTCAAAAATATATCACAAAAAAGGCTTCATGAGATCACTTTTTCAATCAATATTCATATTAAATTCTTTTTAAAGTAACAAACCTTATGAGGTCGATGAAAAAAAATATTTTGTGAAATAGTAATAAACACCCCATGAGGTCGGAATTAAATTACAAAAAAAATAACAACCTCACAAGGTCACTAAATATTTCAAAAAATATAAAAATATGTTACAAAATTAATTTTAGTAAAATCAGTCAATGGATATTTAAAAATAGAACTCACAAGGTCTTTTTTTTTAAAAAAATTACAACACTTAATTTCTATTTTTTATTTGTCATCGACCACCTTCTCTCAAAACCCTAGATCTATTTTTCCTCTCTCACTATTAACGCTCCACCGACCGCCCACTTTCACAGAACCTCTACCAGCATAATCCGAGCTCGACAACACCTCCACTAGCAGCGCCATCAAATCCGATCAGGTATTTTCAAATTCTTTTTAATGCATTGTATCAGAAAAATATTGTTTCTTTTTTTTTCTTGATATATAGATGGGATTAGTCTAGTTTTATGAATGATTAAGGAAAATGGGGCTTTCTAAAATTCTTGGTTTTGGAGTTAAAATTTTGATTAGTCTAATTGTGAATTATTACTTGTTCATGAACTTTAAGCCTAGGTATGTTGGTAAAATACATTGCATTCAATTTTTATTTATTTCTTGTTCCTCACTTATAATGAACCTCTTTTGGCCCTGGTCCTCCTATGGACATTGTACACCTCAACTCAGGCAAATCGCCTAAGTTTAGGGTGGCTATTATAGGGGTGCATAAGAGAAAAATAAGTATGAAGATAATGGGTAGAAGAAAAATAGTTAAAACATGGGTAGGTGTGATAAAAAGAAAAGAAACAAATATGCAATACATAGTAAAAGGAAAAGAATAAGGAAAATAAGTGCTAAAACGCCATACCTGACCCAATTAGAATGTGCTTAAGAAAAAGGGGAGACATAAGGGTGGAAACAAAAGAAAAACTGAAAAGTACGTGGATTCCAAGAAAGGCGTAGTGTCCAGGAGGCTTATTCACTAAATAAATCTCAAAATATGTCCTACCATCTTCAAGCCTACGTTACAAGCCAAATAAAGTCCTATAGTGATCCTTCTATGACTATCTGACAACTTAGGCAAAGAGCATAAGGGTAAGCCTATGGTATTCTGTGCACACTGGCGATACTTCTTTGTGAGTGAGAGAGTCATTAGTTATATCCCTTAATAGAATGGTTTATCTCTCTAAAGAGTGAATGGGATTTCTTTGACTGTGAGCGCACATGGGTTATGCTGCTAAGTTGCTAGATTGTTTGATGAATGTAAACTATATATATGCCCAAGTGTCTATTGCTACTGTAATTCTATCATAGGATTCTCTCATGTTTCTACACGTGCTAAATTATCATTCGCAGATGCATTTTGAAAAGTAGAGTTAACAGGGGAACCATAAGATTGAAATTTAATTCAAAATCACCGCCATGGGTTGCTTGAGATCTTCCTGTTTAAGCATCAGCTCTGTACTAGAACATAGTTATTTGGTTTTGTTTGCCTGAGTACATACAAAATTCTAGTTGAGGGTGTTGATGTAGCATAGAAACACGATACTTTTGATGCTTAAAACCATAAATTTATGCGTGAACTTAGGATATTATTTTGGATATGATTCACTTTGGTGTAAATTGTAGGCAAAATCGGTCTACAATAGTATTAGAACCAAAAAAGAACAAAAAGACTTGAAAAGGACCAATTTTGATCAGTACACGGGTTAGCTCTTGAGTCGTAACCATTCGATATGACTCGTATGCTAAGTTGTATGAATAGAAGAACCAAAATACAGATAAAGGAGCCAAGTATGAGGAAGATACTACTCAAGTACCCCAGTTGTAAGCCAGGATAAGAGTCATATACAGAAGTCATAAGAATAACAGAACCTAAGCTACCATTTAGGAGTTGAAGTGTCAAAGGAATACGAGTTGGAAGTCTGATTATGACTCGTATAGGTATGTCGTATACAAACTAGTATTCAAAGCTGGGAAAGAATGAAGTCGAAGGTGGATACAAGTTGAGGGCATGAGTCGTACACTCAGGTACGACTTATCAGGAGAGGACTTATGCTTAACAGAGAGTTGATGCCGTGGGAGGACCAGACACTGGAATGGATATGATAAAATAGGGTACGACTCATATTAAGCCGACAAAAGTTAATATTGGTATGATAAAATAGGGTACGACTCATATTGGTACGACACAAGTGTCGACTACCAACTTAACTTTACCTTTCTCATTTTTAATAGAATTTTTATGTTATTTAGAGATACTATAAATACCCTAGGGTTTATCTTTTATCAGGTTACACTCTGGAACGTTCTTTTATATGCTTTTACATATTATTACAATACATTTAAAATTGTTCTTGAGAATTTAGGGTTTATTCAATAAAAAACTTTTAGAGTTTCTTCATCTTATTCTTGTGCAATTAATTTTATATATTCTTCATTGATAATCATGGTTTCTTGTACAAACATGAGAGGCTAATCTCCTTAGCTAGGGTTGCGGGAATCCTGGCAGATTAGAAATATAGAGAAAGTGTGAGACTCAATTGTTCTAGGGTTTCTGCATGTATCATAACTCTTCTTCTCAATAATTAATCTTATAGCAGCTACAGACGATTGAGATAGCCTGTATTCATATACATTAAATAACCAAGAATTTTTGTGATTGGGAAAAGAAGATTAAGTAAGTGATTTGAGATTTTTACCTTCAACTTTTAGTCCAAGCATCTCATCTTATCACTTGATCCTACCCCAACAAGTGTAACTGAGGTCATAGCAAGAGAAAACAAGGAAATACCCTGAGGCTTACTCAGTAAGGGGTGAAATTTATCTTTTATTTTATGAGGTAGTTGATAAGAATTATTTTAAAGGCTTTGTATGTTGATGTTGGGTACATTTATGCATTCTAGCGCTACTATTCTAGCCTATTTAGCCTTGTTTTGAGGATGATTCATGTGATTAATGGGTTGATAATGATATAAATTAGAATTTATGTTTCCAAGAATGTGTTTACAATGTTTAATGGTGGATACACATGAGTTTTGATTCAATTTGAGCATTTAGAGTTCAACCGAGAAAACTAGTGTAACTAACTTGAGCTATGTGTTTTTCTAGTCTATTGTGTTGGGGTCTAATGTATTTTAATGAGTTAATAAGGTTGTAATTATGTATTTATATGTGAAACAACTTATTTATAATTTTCAAGGGTCAATTGGATAAAGAAAAGAGTCAAAACAAAAAGTTAAAGCCCAATGAGAATTTAGCCTATGCTTAGCTTATGTTTCTAGTTCATCATTGAGGATATTGTGTTGTTTTAAGCTCTAAATTTTTGTTTTTAATACTATAGGATGCTTTTTTAATGGGCTATTATGATATATTAAGGTTTTATAAGCTTCAAATTAAGTGGAAACAACTCAAAAAGGCTTGGAATAGATCACGGAAGCACAAAATGCAGCTTGACGCCAATTTGGATACCTGAAAAGTATTGGGAGAGTATACGCGTGTGAGAATAATTAGTGGCAAGTGCAACACATAAATGTATTCATAAATCACCCAAAACAGTGAATCAATGCAAATTAGATGCGTCGCATCGATGTACACAACGCGATAATCGACGTGGCACGTCACTGGGTTCGCAGACGACCAAAAAACTGTTTCCTTGTTCAACAAGTCATGGGTTATTTCTTCCACTATAAATAGGACATTATTAATATTTTTTTATGAACTTTTGGACATCCTTGGAAGATATTCAAGGCTACACAACTTTTTTTTAGGGTTTTTTATCATTCTTTTATTTTCGTTTCTTTCATGGTTTGTCATCAATCCAAGGAATCGGATGATGAATATTTCCATTAAAGGCTAAAACTCCTATCCAGGGTTAAGGATATGATCATGATTACTTTCATTTTGAATTAAGTTTGTTAATTTTCTTATCATTATTAGTTGTTTGTTTATTCTTGTTTTAACTATTTTAAGGATTAGGTACCCTTAGAATACATCAATTGTCAACCTTGTGATCTCGAGAGAGGAAATAGGGAGATAGAACTTGGGAATAAGCAAAGTATGGTTCTTGTTTCTTTATAAAATAAGGAATTTGAATTAGTATCTAGGACAGGGATGTACTTAGATGCCTTACTTGATTTACATGTAGGATGATAGCTTCAAAGAACATAAGTGGACTATTACATCCCCGCTCAATGATGTAGTTGTAAGGTTCAACTTAGGTAAAGGATTAGAGGTTAGGAAACCATGATCATGCAATTAACCCTACGAATCAACAACCACGATAAGCAATTTAATGAATGAAGTTCAATAACATAGTATGATTGTTCGTAAGCCTTAATCTTGGATCTTTATCCTTTGATTATCCAAAGTCATTTACTTTTCTACATTAGTTTAGTTTTTTTATTTTACAATTCTTAAACCTCCTTGTTTATTTTTTCTCAATTGTTAAACTAGAATTGGATAAGCGGTGAACGTAAGTCCTTGAGAGATCGATACTTGGGCTTCCTTGAAGCCACTTTACTACTTGATAAGACCACGTACACTTGTGTTTGCGCTTGGGCGCTGTCACATTCAGAACAATAGAATAGTTAGGTTGATCACGAGAAATTTGAGCAGTTGAGAAGCCAAGGGGAAAACAAATCTAGCATTTGTCTTATATTGATTACAACTCAAAATCACACAAAATTTGGTTACTACTTACAATAGATACTACAAATCTCCTCATTTACTTTTTTATACTGCTCGTGGATTACATCAAGTCAAGCAACTATTCATATTTTCTCTGTGGGATCGATCCCAACCTAGTTGGTTTATTATATTTACAATCGACCACATTGCACTTCTAATTGAGGTGTATTTTTTTGTGACATTACAGACATCTACATGTAATTAACATCTGCTAGTTGTAGTGGTTCATGGTAAGTGGCTTCTTCTAGTTTCTTTGACTCCTTATTTCTTCACTTTCATCTGTAAGTACCATCAAAGATGTAGTTGTGTTCTCCTAACTTATTTCTACTTCATATGCTACTTCATTTCTATGTTCCTTAGCTTCTTGTAGGTTCCCACTTTGTGTATTATCATTGTGCTGCTATCCATGGATATATTGTTGTGACTCAATTACTTCCTTATTTCCTTGTGTTATCTTTTATACCTTGTCATTCAAAGTTGTCTCAATTATTTCTTTGTCTTTTCTAGCGTGACTCTCCTCAGTCTATACCCCTTGATATGCATTTAACATGCTATCATTCTCTATGCTCAAAACCTTTTGTGAAGGTAACCTCTTTTATATTATCTGCATGTCCTCCTATGTATGCATGAATTCATCTCCCTCTGTGTTACTAGTTGTCTCTATATGCTATATCTCATTTAAAACCTTAAATGAGTTACCAGTCTCTACTCTATCTTTCTGCAGGTTTTCTATAGGTGCAATAATATACCTAATAAGAGATTCAACCTTCTTTCTCAACCTCTTGTTAGTAGGATTCAAAACAAACTAACTACCATTTATTCCTCTGAAAGTATTTGGGGGTATATACTTCTTCACTTAATGATTTTGTTTCTCTTTATCTCTGACTTCAAATTCTCTTTTTAATTCTGGATGCAGAGTTTGATATTCATCCTCACCATTTCCCTTCAGCTTGCAAATCTTGTAGTATATAAGTAAATAGTCATATTGAATCTTTATGTGTTCCACTTTTGCATCCCCACTCTTAGAATTTACCACCTTAATTTCTACCATCTCAGGCAATTTGGCAAGTAAGTCCATCTACATCTTCACCTTCACATAACTAGGTCATGTCTTATTTATAGTGATCATATCCAACTGCAATGGCTTACCTAGAACTTTTGCTAAGGATAACAAGGATTTTTTAATGTAAAAGGTAGGCAACAGGTCTGAAAATAAAATCCAAGCTACAACTTGTGATATTTTCTCTGTTGATTGAAAACTTATGTCATAAATCAGTGGCCTTATTTGATATGAGTATCCCTCTTTATCCAAAATGTAGTAGACTATTTTGGACATGATATTCACATAGTCCTCCATATGACTCAATCAAATAACAGATGTGTATTCTTAAGTAGCCCAATTTTGCAATCACCTTTTATATTGTATTGTTTTAGAATTTGCATATGTAAATCATCTAATGTGGGCCATCCATATGAAAGTTTTTCAATGGTATCATATTTGATATTTTCAATAATATTCATCTTGTTTACTTTCTCATCTGTCTACAAGACTCTAGAAACCCATCCTATATATTTGAGTTGCTTAATTGTAATAGACGTTCCCATATCTGCACTTTGATAGTCATAGTTAACCTTGCTTGTGTTATCTACTATTATCTCTACTACATTAATACCATTGTTATTCAAATTCATAGGCAACTTTGAAGGCATGCTAGGAAAACTAGGGGTATGACATTTTGGATTACACAGACTAAGGAAACTCGATTCTGACATAATAGAAATTAAACCTTAGAAGAAGGTTGACCAGTGGTCATGTTGGACATGTACAATGTTCAGATGAAGCTAGGGTTTAGATAAAGGTTCGTGAGAGAGTGAAACACCCCAAACTTTGACCCTTGAAAAATTTCTAGAGTCTTAAACTTTTTGTGCATCATACGACTTACACCATGCCACTCGTATGGTGTGAGTATGGTTCAAGGAACCTACTCATATGTTGGTCAATGTCATATTGGCCAAATTTTGTTCTTGGTATGATAAGGCATCATACGATTTATCTGTGCATAATACGAAAAGTATAGTGCCAAACTATATGTTGTTCAGTGTCTAGCCTTAACATTCTTTTTAGGGTACGACTTGAAAGGTACTAGTCGTATGGCAGGGTACGATTTGGCTAATGAGTCGTACGTTGGAAAGAATATTATGTCCAACATCTGATCAAGGTACGAGTGGAGGGTACCACTCGTATGAATTGGGTACGAGTGGAGAGGCCAAGCCATACCCTCTTGTGAGTCTTTTACAGCTTTTAAGCTGAGGGTATTTTAGATATTTCCCACCCCAAACCCTTAAGAGATTGTGATAAGGTTTCATCAAGGCGGTCATCTAGAGGCTTAAGGATCAAAATCTCTCCATGAATCATCGTAACTCAGGTATGTTCCTCTTTCTTCATTATTAGTTCATAAAAATTATGTGTTTTAAACATTGTTCTTGAATCATAAATGGTGGTTTTGAAATCTAAGGTTGAGGGCTTGAATATATAATGTTGAGTGTTATTCTCTTATGATTTCACTTGTGTTTTTAAATATGTTTTATAATAGTTTTGTATATGGGGATGCATGGGAATTGTGGTTTAATGAATGGGTCATGATTAACCCTAACTTGATGGTTTTCTACTTGAATAATGGTATACCTTCAACCTGTTTGTGAAAATGTCTTTGAGAAGAATTTTGTCACGTGATGAATTATGTTTTGAACTAATGCTTGGCATAAGAAAGTTAATGAAGGATGAATGGTTTTATAAAGGTCTTCATGGCCATAAATTGAATTGAATTGTGACTTGAGCTGAGGCATTGGCCTATTAATGAACATGGTTGGTAAATGGTTTCATAAAGACCTTATGGGGCATAAGTTATTTTCAATTGTAACCTTGGTGGTTTATATGGAGAAATGGGTTTGAGTCCCTAGATTTTGAATTGAATTGATGTCTTTGCATAGATAATGGTTTGAGTCCTAATGTTGAATGATAATTGTTATGGCATATTGTACGCTTGCAAGTGGGGTTGGTATGAAAATACCAATGGGATACCTTTGGTAAGTAATTAGAATAATGGTTGTGTGTATGTGTAAAGAATGATTTGAATTAGGCTTTAAATCGAGATGTTTAGTCGAGCCGTGAAAGTGGAAGTCCGAAGGACTCATACTAGAAACCGCGCTAGCCGGTGTGGGTGTCTATATGACCGGGAGGTTCGAATCCCCTAAATGAACATATGAATGGGAGGTTCAAGTCTCCCTTATTGTATATATATTAGTGATAAGTCAGCTTTATTATGTTGGGAGGTTCGAGTCCCCCAAAATGGCATATACAGATTTGGATATTCTCTAGTTCGTGAAGCTACACTTACAGGGGCCCTTCCAACTAGGGGAGAGTTGAACCCATATAGCCTGTGGATACCTTATTTTATGACGGTTTTACAATATAGCCCAGGTTAATATTTTCAAAGTTCATGTTATGCCTTGTTCCCTATCCCGACATGATATATACACACATATATATGCATACACATGATTTCATAAAATAATTTGACTCTGTTTTATTGATGGAATTATTTTTATCCATATATTCCTGAGTTACATACTAGTATTCCAACTTATAACCCTATCTGGACACTGTATCCCCACATAATACAGGGACCGGAACTTTTTCTTCTTTTCTTGGACGGTGACTAGGTGAGTGACACATGAGTAGACATTAAAGTGGTGAGCCTTCATAATTTGGAAGGCATTTATTTTATGGCCTTTTTATTCTATGTCATAGACTTTGTTAGACTTGGATTTTATCTATTATCGGGGGATTGTCCCAACATTATATTGACTTTGGATTGTAGAGACTTTATGGATTATTGTGGACTTGGGTGTGATGGTTTAGTGTGTGGTGGTGATAAATGGTTTAGACATTTCTTGAGGTGTTGTTAGTCTTATATTACTCTATCTTATTATATGTTTGGAATTCATCTGACACTTATGGCTGATTTATTGGATAAATTAGGTGAAGGGGGTGATCTTTGGTCTACGTAGGACTTAAGGTACCCATCAAGTCCTGGCCCTGATTCAAGTCATGAAAAAGTTGTTATTAGAGCCTAGGTTCATGTTCAATTGGGTGTCTATAAATCAATGTCAAGTAGAGTCTCTTTTTTGGGTACGTAGCACACTACACTTATAAGAGAGAGGCTATGAGACATTTAGGAATGTCTTCCTTTCTTATTGTGTTATTTTTGAGCTATAGAGCCAAAGGTCTTGGATTCTTTCAATTTCTATTTTCTTGTCATTCAGATCATGCCTCTAAGAAGATTTGATGTTCTTGCAAACTCTTCTATCCCATCTGAGGACAATGTGGACGAAGCTCATCCAACTTTTGAGGTCCAGACTCTATCAAAGGTTGTTGTATCTGACTGTCCTCGTGGTGTTCTGCCTATCCCCACTAATCCTAATCTTGATGGTGACACTTATACTCATCCGCCTCCTGGGGAGGTTACTAATGTAGAGTTTTATTGCTCCATTACCCTGTTGACTTAGTTAGTGACATCTCAATTACAACAGTCGGGTTCTACTGGTGCTGCTATGGGTTCATCTGAGGCCACTAGTGTTAGCCAATTCCTGAGGTTGTATCCTCTAATTTTTATTGGTATAAGGGATAAGGAGGATCCTGAAAGCTTCATTGATGAATGGAGAAGTTCTTTCATATTATGCATGCTTCAGAGATTGATGGTATAGAGTTTTATACCTACCAATTGAAGGATATGGCATACCAATGGTACAAAGGGTGGGATCAGTCGAAAGGTGAGGATGCTAGTTCTTCCATGCGTTCCTGAACCACTTTTTTCCTCAAGATTTAAGGAAAGCTAAAGCAAAAAAATTTGTTAACCTAAAGCAAAAGAGGATTTCAGTCAAGGGGTGTGCCTTGAAATTCCATTAGTTGTCCTGATATGCTCCTGAATTGGTATTTAATATGAGGTCTCGAATGAGAAATTTTGCTTTGATATTGTCTCATGAGTTGATCCTTGAGAAGAAGGTTGCATTGTTGATCAAGGATATAGACATCTCCAGATTGATTGTGTATATACAACAGGTCAAGGATGAGAAAAAGAAATAGAATGAGATTAGTGAGAGGCAGACTAAGAAGTCTCAATTTTCAAAACAAAGTGGGGGACAGTAGCAAAGTGGGAAGTGGCCTAAGAGGAACATTTTAGGGAGTCCTAACACCTATTAGACAGTTAGTTCTCCCTACCCTAAGTTGTCGAAAGATAGACATTTTTAGGGTGGTGATGCTTTTAGGGCATGGGTTGCCTATTCTCAAGCTAGTGGGGACTAGTCCACAATATCTTACCCTCCTTGCAGATTCTATGATCAGCATCATCATGGTTAGTGTAAGAAAGGAAGGAACCGTGTTTTATATATGGTTAGATTGGACACATGAAGTGGGATTGTCCCGCTAGAGTTGCTTCTGGGGCAAACAAGGTTCATGTTACCTCTTCATCATCTCCTGCACCGAAGGGTGCTACTTCTAGCTCCAACATCGGTTAGAACCGCCTTTATGCTCTTATTACTCATCAGGAGTTTGAGGCATCTTCAGATGTTGTTATTAGTACATTGAAACTCTTTGCTCGTGATGTGTACTATTTACTTGATCTAGGGTATTCTCTCTCTTATGTGACCCCATTTGTGGCTTGGTATTTTGGTTTTAGTCATAAATATGTCTGACCTTTTTTTTATTTCTACCCCAATAGGAGACTCTGTGATTGTCAAAAGAGTCTATAGGGAATGTGCGGTAGTTGTTGGGAGTAGAGAAACTCTGGCATACTTGATAGAGTTAGATATAATTGATTTTGATATTATTCTAAGAATGGACTAGTTGCACTCGTGCTATGTTTCCCCAGATTATCAGACCCATAAGGCAAAGTTTGAATTCCTAGATGAGCTAATTATTGAGTGGAAGGGTGGTTCCCTAGCTCTTAAGGGGAAGTTTGTATCGTATCTTAGATCTTAGATGTTAATCTCCAATGGATATCTCTATCACTTAGTCCAGTTTAAAGATTCTAACTTAGAGGGTCCTTATTTATATTCGGTCCTGATGGTGAATAAGATTCTCAAAATCTTCCACGATGACCTTCCAAGTATCCTTCCTAATAGGGAGATTGATTTTTGTATTGACCTTTTTTCGGACACTTACCCTATTTCTATTCCCCATATATAATGGCTCCAATTGAGTTGAAGGAGCTTAAAGAGCAATTGAAAGACCTCTTAGACAAGGGTTTTATCCATCCTAGTGTGTCCCCATGGGGTACACTGGTATTGTTCATGCGAAAGAAGGATGGTTCCCTTAGATGTGTATTGATTATCGGTAATTGAATAAGGTGATAGTAAAAAATAAGTATCCTCTTCCGAGGATTGATATTATCGTTGATCAGCTTTAGGGTGCCAAATTCTTCACTAGTATTGATCTTTCATCCGGGTATCATCAGTTAAATATTAGAGAAGTGGATGTCCCTAAGACAGATTTTCGTACCTAGTATGGGCATTTTGAGTTTTTAGTTATGTCTTTTGGATTAACCAATGCCCAGGCGACGTTCATGGATTTAATGAATAGCTTATTTCATTATTTTTTAAATTTGTTTGTCATCATCTTTATTGATGACATCTTGGTTTACTCTAAGAATGAGGAGGATCATGCAGATCACCTCTGCCTTGTGTTGCAAACCTTGAAAGATCAGCAGTTGTATGCTAAGTTCTCCAAGTGTGAATTCTAGTTGAATGTTGTAACTTTTCTAGGTCATGTTGTGTCTAGTGCGGGGATTATAGTGGATCCTCAGAAAGTTTCTGCGATTAAGAAGTGTCCTAGACCCACAACTCTAATCAATATTCGAAGTTTTTTAGGTTTATCCTGGTATTATAGGAGGTTCGTGAAGATTTTTTCTTCTATTACTGCTCTATTGACCAAATTGACTCAAAAGAAAGTGAAGTTCCTGTGGTCTGATGCTTGCGGAGGTAGTTTTGAAAAGCTAAAAGATAAGTTGACTTCAGCTCTAGTCTTGACTCTACTAAGGGTACAGAGGGATTTATGGTTCATTGTGTTACGTCTCGTATTGGTTTGGGTTGTGTGTTGATGCAGCATGATAAAGTAGTTTCCTATGCCTCTAGATAATTGAAGGTTCATGAGAGGAACTATCCGACTCATAACTTGGAGTTGTTAGTTGTGGTGTTTGCATTGAAAATTTGGCGTCACTATTTATATGAGGTGCATGGTGATATCTTTTTCGATCATGTTTTCATGTTGTGAAAATATGTGGGTGATACTTCATTCGTTGTTCCCTTGGAGAACATTGGTATTTTAGATTCTTTGTCCTATGAGGAGGTCCCGATGATGATCTTAGATTGGCAAGTTTGTCGATTACGAATGAAAGATATGGCTTCAGTGAATGTTCTATGGCGGAACCAATGTTTGAAAAACCTACTTGGGAAGCCTAGGAGGATATGAAGTCCAACTATTTATTCCTATTCCCGATTCTAGAAAATTGTGTTTGAGGTATGTGTTGTTCATAACACCTTTGTTTTATACCTTTGTTGATGATAGATTGTGAATCTCTTGGTGTTTTCTTTCTGTCTTAAAGATAAGAGTAAAGCTATTTGGGGTTTAATCGTGCTTATAGTGCCTCGCCCCATCATTCGAGGAGGAATGATCCTAAGGGGAGAGACTAAAACACTCCAAACTTTGGCCCTTGCAATATTTTTGGAATCATGAACTTTATGTGCATCATACGACTTACACCATGCCACTCGTATAGTGTGGGTACAAGTCAAGGATCCTAGTCGTATGTTGGTCATTGCCACATTGTAAAAGCTCTATTCTTAGTACAAGAAGGCATCATAATAGTCGTATGTACATGATACGAGAAGTATAGTGCCAATCTATGTTGTTCAGTGTCTATCCTTGATATTCTGCTTAGGGTATGACTTGAAAGGTACTAATCTTATGGTAAGGTACGATTTAGGATAATGAGTTATATGTTGGATAGAATGTGATGTCCAAAATTTTGATCAATTTACGAGTGAGGGTACCACTCGTATGATGTGGGTACGAATGGAGAGGCCAAGCCATACCTTCTTGCGAGTCTTTTACAAATTTTATGCTGAGGGTATTTTAGATATTTTCCACCCTATACCCTTAAGACCCCACGTCTTATAACACCATCTGGTCCCTCATTCCTCACTTTGGAAAATCAAAACACTCTCATAAACTCTGTAAAATCTTTTCAAGGAGATTGGGCTAGGGTTTCATCAAGGTGCTCATCTAGAGGCTTAAGGATCGAAATCTCTCCTGAATCATCGTAACTCAGGCATGTGACTCTTCCTTCATTGTTATTTCATAAAAATCATATGTTTTTAACATTGTTCTTGAATCATAAATGATGGTTTTGGAATCCATGATTGAGGATTTAAATGTATAATGTTGGGTGTTATTCTCTCATGATTTCACTTGTGTTTGTACATGTTTTTGATAATGGTTTTGCATATGGGGGTGCATGGGAATTGTGGTTTAATGAATGGGTCATGGTTAACCCTAACTTGATGGTTTTTTACTTGAATAATGGTTTGATAATGGCATGCCCTCAACCTATTTGTGAAAATGTCTATAAGAAGAATTTTGTCACATGATGAATTGTGTTTTGAACTAGTGCTTGGCCTAAGAATGTTAATGAAGGATGAATGGTTTTATAAAGGTCTTCACGGTCATAAATTGAATTGAATTGTGACTTAATCTAAGGCATTGGCCTATTAATGAACATGGTTGGTAAATGGTTTCATGAAGACCTCGTGAGTCATAAGTGGTTTTAAATTGTAACCTTGGTGGTTTAAATGGCGAAATAGGTTCGATTCCTAGATCTTGAATTGAATTAATGTTTTTGCATAGACAATAAGTTCGAGTCCCAATGTTGAATGATAATCGTTATGGCATGTTGTACGCTTTCAAGTGGAGTTAGTATGACGATACCAATGGGATGCCTTTGGTAAGTAATTAGACTAATGGTTGTGTGTATGTGTAATGAATGTTTTAAATTGGACTTTAAAGTGAGATGTGTAGTCGGGCCATGAAAGAAGAAGTTCGAAGAATTCACACTGGAAACCACAATAGCCGATGCAGGTGTCTATATGACCGAGATATTTGAGTCCCTCGAATAAATATATGAATGAAAGGTTCGAGTTCCCCATATTGTATATATGTTGGTGCTAAAGTCATCTTGATTATGTCGGGAGGATTGAGTTCACCATAATGGCATATACGGATAAAGATATTCTTTGGCTCGTGTAGCTATACGCATTGGGGCCCTTCCAGCCAAGGAAGAGCTGGATCCACATAACCCGTGGGTGCCTTATTTTATAACGGTTATGCTACACAGCCCAGGTTAATATTTTTAAAGTTCATACTAAGCCTTGTTCCCTATCCCGACACGACATATATATATGTATGCATACACGTGATTGCATAAAATGATTTAACTCAATTTTATTGATGGCATTATTTTATCCCTCTTTACCTGAGTTACATGCTAGTGTACCAACCGTTAACCATCTTCAAACGTTGTATCCCCACCCGATATAAGGATCGGACCTTCTTTTTCTTTTTCTGCGTGGTGACCAGGTGTTCGAGTGGCTCGTGATTTGACATTGAAGTAGTGAGCTTCCACAGTTTGGAAGCTATTCATTTTATGGCCTTTTTACTCAATGTCATAGACTTTATTAGACTTGGATTTTGGCTATTGTCGAGGATATGTGCCAACATTATATTAACTTTGGATTGTAAAGACATTGTGAATTACTGTGGACTTGGGTGTGATGATTTAGTGTGTTGTAGTAATGAATGATTTAGACATTTCTTGAGGTGTTGTTAGTCTTATATTGTTCTATCGTATTATACGTACATAATTTATCCTATACTTATGGTTGATATGTTGGTTAGGTTAGGTGAAGGGGGTAATCTCCAGTCCACGGGGTACTTGAGGTACCCGTCATAGCTAGGTTCCAGTTCGAATCATGACAGAGAGGGAGGGAGGGAGAGAGAGAGATCATCTGTTTACACTGGGCGTGCCAAAATTTCCTTTTATATTAAAGACACTTCAAATCACAAGATAATTGTTTGTTTGTATGTGGATGACATGTTGATTATCAGTAAAGATACAATGTTACTAAACAAATACTTGAGAGAAAATTTGATATAAAAGACCTTAGAGTTGTTGATGTGAACTCCATAAGCATTGGCATTGTCACTGTCTCATTACATTGAAAAGGTACTTTACAGGTTCAAGTATTTGGATTTCAATATTGCCAAGAATCTATTAGATGTGAGCTTTGCACTTCAAAAGAATAAAGGTGAAAGTGACTCACAATTGGACTACACAAGAGTGTTGGGATGTTTGATGTATATCATGAATTATATGGGATCATATATATCATGCGTTATCAGTAAATTAAGTCGGTACACGAGTAACCCCAATCATATTCAATGGATGGCAATAAAATGAATTGTGGGATATCTAAAATATACTTAAGACTATGTTTTTCATTATAACAAATATCCAGCAGTAATTGAAGGATATAATGATGTAAATTGGATCACCGGGTCAAATAAAATAAAATTCACTAGTGGATATGTATAGAAGTCTCTTAGAAATCATCTAAACAGACATATATTGCCCTCTCTACAATAAAATCTGAATTTATCTTGTTAGATAAAGTCAATGAAGAAGCTGAATGGCTTCGAAATTTCTTGAAATATATTCCTTATTGGCTCAAACCTTTGGCACCAATAAGTATACACTATGATAGTCAAGCGGCAATAGGTAAGGTAGGGAGCATGATGTAAAACGGTAAACTCGCTATATAATAAAGATATATAATATCGTTAGAGAACTACTCTCTAGTTAAATTATCGCGATTAACTCTGTAAAGTCAAAGGATAATGTGTCAGATTCACGTACAAAAGACTTATCTAAAGAGGAAGTTGAGAGTTCATCGAAGGAAATAAATTTAAGGCCTAGGATAATTCATCACAGCAAAAACTCTACTTAGCGGATTGGAGATCCCAAGAGCTAGATTCAAGGAGATCAAACAGAGTGGTGACTGATTGTTCAGCATTGTCAATTAACTCAACTCGTTCTCATAATAAAGACAATATTTAGAAAACAAGGATAAGGTCTATGATTTGAAGCTTTTTAATGGTTTCTAAGTTTGACAGTTTTGACCAAATAGTTTAATCAATATGATTAAATGTTTAGGAATCACCTATGTGAGGATGAAGTGGAAGTCACTTTAAGGAGAATGATAGTAAAGGCATATTCTCTAAACTCTCGTGAAACCATGTGGTGTTCATGGATGAAACGAATAAAATCGTGAGAACCATAAATGTTAAAAGGCTAGTTGTATGACTTGTATTCTCTAGGTGTACATAAAAGTTCGATGGTTGAAAGATATAACATATACTGATTGACCAAGTGCATACGGTGCAAGTTCACTAAGAAAAGCTCAAAGGGAAACCTACTTCCAGATGCAATTATTTTTTATTTGTAGATTATACACTTGGCCGTAGATTTTTGATGAAATATTCATTCTTCATTCATGTGGGGGATTGTTGGGTTCTAAGTGAAAGTGTGAGGAAAATGGAGGGAAGAAAAGTGAGAAAAAATTGAAGTGTATATTCATTTTATAAAAGGAATATTCTCCCATATTGGTGGGAGTAAGGAAAATCCTTGTGCTTAAGTATAGAAAACTCCTTCATGTGGATAGTGAGGCAAGAAGAAGACAAGCATTGCACCATCGTCATCGTCGCTCCGCTCGTCTTTGGCTTTGACTTTAAATTTGGATTTGTCAAATGATCAAGAGATTATCCTTTTAGATAAAATTCGTTTGAAACCTGAAAAATAGTGATGTTTTAATTCAAGAATCCAATATAAGAAAATTCTCCATTTACGGACGCACGTAAGGAAGTGCGGACACACGTCACAATGCACATTGAAGGGACACGACCCTTCGAGGCACTGTTTGGAAACGACACTGGGATTTTTGTGCGCATCTGACCACATGTGGATGCAGGTGCCAGCACAGGTCGAATGCATATCGGACAAAACTTTCTGGTTTTGGACAAGTTGCGGCATGCAGCCGCATGTGGGGTCCGCAGGCCGACGACAGCCTGAAACAGTGCATTTTTTCAAGAACCATTGCTTCTTTTCTGAAGCAACACCTCTTGACTATAAATACCTGAATTTTTTCTCAGGTAAAGGTACAAAATTTTAAAGTGAAAAACGTCTTGTTCTTACTAAAAACGCAAGTGTGATTTACGAATCGTTGAGTGTGTTAGAAATTCAGCAAATTTAAGGCACCACTATTTGCTGAAGTGAATCATTTTATCATGGGTGGATATATTCCATTAACCTCGGGTGCTTGAGGGGAATAAATTCTTTAAGGACACATCATGAATTCGATGGACTTGATCTTTTGGTTTTCATCTCTTTAAATGTTGATTTTGCTATTCTCCGGAAAATAGTTTGAACTTTATTTTGATAGTTCATAAGTTGTTTGAACTTGTGTGTGAAGTTATTGAAACTTCATATTGATAGTTCACAAATTGTTTGAACGTGTGTTTGAAGTTTTTATTGTTAATAGAGATTTTGTATCTGAAAAGCAACTAAGAATTATTTCCAGCATTTCCGCTAATGAATCGTCTCCTCCTTAAATTTTTAAAAGAAACAACAAAAGAAACCGTAGTTTTTGTTCTTTTGAGAATTGTTGCTCTGCATAAAAAGTTTTCAACTTCGAAACAATTGATGAGGTAAAATAACAGATCAAATTAGTCATCATCTTTTTACCCACATAAGAAGAATATGGAAGAAGCAAAGATTAAATAAGCGTAGAAATAGCCAGTTTGAGTAAAAACAGCCAGCTCTCAGTTACAGTAAACATATTATGTTACCTTTGCTCTAATTTGTCATCTCCTTCCTGTTTGTTACATTCCATCTGACCTGGATCCTAGCTCAAACATGTTCAAGAAAGCACTTAACACTTCGTTCGGATGGTTGTTATATATTGTTTCATAATTATTGGTATTGCATTGTGTTGCATCATACTGTATTATTTTTATGAATATAAAAAATAAAATAGGATTATTAAATAATAAGTAAAGGTAAATGAGAAAAAAAAAATACATAAAGTTACAACACATGCGATAACACCAACTTGGTGATTATATAAACTGAGAATTTTCATTGTTACCTAACCATTGAATCAAATCACACCATACCATATATTTTTAGAAACAATCAAAACAAAAATGATACTCGTAATAACTATTTCATACCATACCATATACTATGGGTAACCACCTGAGATGCAAAGGCGACCTACTTAGTACTCTTAGCATTTGACTACTATCCAAAACAAAACGATTCACGTTTACCTCACAAGCTCATATCAGAGATCATCTTTTGAATCATATATTTAGACTATGAAAATGAAACCCAGACCCTATGTTGTTGCCATGAGAATGAAACACAAGAAATGACCTCTGTATGACATGATGCGCCAGGGTAGAAAGCTTTCGCAGACTCGAGTTTATGACGACGTTTGGATTTGCCTGGTTCACAACAAACAGCTATTGCAAATAGCTACTGCAATAAGAAAAAAAGCCAAGCAAATACAAACGTTGTCATAGAGTTCAAATGTTACTAACAAGAGTGAGTTCACAACATACAGCGCAAATAGCTGCTAAGATAGGAATTTGCAAATCAAAGGATTGCGATAATTGGGGGAAAAAAAAACTACTTGATTCAGCTAATCCCACCCTCACGAAGTACCTGAGATAATTAGGTTACAAACTTTTATACAAGCTTAACTATTGCTGAACTATGAAATTCCAACTTAAGCTAGTCTTATACATTACAATCATCAGATACTGTCTCCTCAGATGAGGCGTCACTATTGATGACAATCAACTCAACTCTTCTATCCGCTTCTGACTTATTGTGTTGCTTCCCCTCTCTCGTAGCCACTGCAGGGAGATGAGCACAATCCGCACTACCATCATTCTCAGTTCTTGGTGAAATGTACAAGTCGCTCAATCTGTTCCTTGATTCGCAATGAGCTCTGTTTGGTTCAGAAAATGGTAGACCAATCCACGGTTGGAAAACCCATGAAGAATCTGGCGCAAATCCTGGAGGCCTGGGTGGGATAGCAACCACTTCTTTAAGCCAGTGAGGCAAATTACCCACTTCAGACACTCTGTTCATAATTCGAGAACTGAATGAACATTCAATACCCGAACCTGCTGGGTTCTCGGATTGATCAAACCTAGCTCTTTTGCGTTTTGCCCTGAGACAAAGAGACTCTAAGCTCCCTACATTTGTTGTAGCCAGGTGAAGCCGTTTGGACGAAGTATTTTGAGCATTTCGAAAATGGAACGGTTTTTGGCTCCAGATGCTGTCCTCTGACTGGGAATGTGCATGCCCAAGTGAAAGTTGAACACCATCCATATCATGCGAGAAAAGATCAGCTGTACGTAACTGTCTCACAGGGGAAATGTATTTTCCATGTAAAAGTCTTGTCTGTTCCTCCATCCACCGTTCTGCCAAGTCCGTTGATGTCCTCCAGGAAAAGCGCAACCTTGGATCCCTCAACATCACATCCCAGTTGCCTCTTCCATGCCTCCTCACACCAATCCAAAGAGAATCTAGCTCCTCTTCTGACCACTTGGTCAGAGACCCTAATTTTTCTGCAAATCTCCTCTTGTTTCCGTTTTGAGATCTTGCTCTATTAAGAATGTTGTCCAGGATCATTTGATGTCGGTGAAGCATTGATGCATCAACAGAAAGCTGAGGAACTGCTCCTTGAATAAATTCCCTTGGTTGATTCCATACATCAGCCAACTGTGAGGATCTCGAAGCTAAAGCTTGACAACCGACCAGAGATTCAGTTGGCAGTGACAAACCAAGAAAATCTGAGGATTCCGCTACATCAAGCGCAAAATGCTTATTATCTTCTAATGAGGAAGCTATTCGTTCTTTAGAATTAGCACTCTCATTTTCCTGTGTGCTTGCTAATGGGAAAAAGTTGCAGGTTCTATCTTCTGACAAAGGCTGAAAGAAAATAAATTTAATGCATCTCAATCAAACATTAAAAGATTCACTTAATTGAAAATAACACAGCCTACACGGAAAAGTGGTAGAGATTGAGATAAGCAACAGTTTCTTTAATATGAACTAACCTGCAGCAACTCATTTTTCAAAGATGCTTTTCCAGATAAGCAACCCGCTTCAGGCACCTCTGCGTGAATTGGAGTTATCTTCTCGAGCTTCTTGTCAAGAAATTCCAAACTTTCGTCAGAAGGCACCTCATGTAAAACCATAGAATCATTTCCATTCAAGGAGCAAGTAGGGTTCTTCTGAACTTCCAGCACAGTTGAAATCAGGTGTTCATCAAATGCTTGTTCTGACCTATTGCAGTCCATTTTGTCATCACTGTCTGAACATGGTAATATAAAACAGAAGCATACTGAGACACATAGAATTCATGAATACGAGGTCCTACAAAAACATATATCTTAAATCCACGAGGATAAAACCAAATAAAAATGCATACCACAAGGTATAGATAGATCTAAAGCTAGGGGACCTCTGTTGCTTGCAAACTCTAAGGGAGACGATATTGGCACTTCAGTGTTGGATACAGCATCAAAAGAACGGTCATGAGGGCTATGAAATGGAGAGTCCTTTAAAGCATCTGAAGCAACAGAGTCGTCAAAACCAGAGAAACCTACACCAGAATTTGTAACAGCTACTTTGCCAATTGGTGGAGCTTCCTTCACTGAGATAGGCTGTTCATTAACATCTAACAATCTGTACAAGCCAGGAAATAAAATTGAATCTCCAAACTAGGTTACATTTCCAGACAAGAATCTTTTATTAAACCTGTCTCCTCATTTCACTGTAAGGCAGGAGTAGAAGATGGTTAAGCTTACATCTTCATCAGTGAAGGTGATCCAGCACAATCACATTGATAATGGTCACCTAGGTTGGTTATCTACAGTAAAATTCAAAAACTTGGTTAACATTGAAATTACATGATTTGCTAGAGAAATAAATTGCATGTCAGTCTTCATCAGGTCTTTAGTAGGACAGCAATGTTGGGTTCGAAATCGGAAAAACATAATACTAAAAACATATTATTAATATGGTTGGTGGAATCTCCCTCTAAACAAGACTCTTAAGTGACTACATTGTGGACCGTAGAGATAATAAATCAAATGACAAACAAAAACATAATACTAAAAACATATTATTGATATGGTTGGTCAAACGACCTAAATATTGAAAACTAATATTGGAAAAACATAAAATCCATTGGGAGCAATCTCCCTTAAACAAGACTCTTAAATGACTACATTGTGGATGGTAATATGTTGTTGTATGAAAAGGGGGTTATTCTATTTATAGAGGTCTAAAACTTTTCCTCTTAAAAAGAGGTTAGCTAAATATGGAAAAAAATTATATTTACTTTTTGGGAAAAGTAAAAATAATTATTGTTACTTTTATTTTTTTTTAAAGAAAAAGTAAAACTTAAATTTGATAAGAAAATTAGAGCAAAAATCCTAACAAATCTCCTCTTTTTGGCTTGATTTTCTAACAAAACAATCTTGATCTTCCTTCTTAACACGATCTTCATATATCACTGTTGCTTACCTTGATTAAAAGTTGATAAGGGTTAAAAATTGGAGCCCTGTGCATTAATTATAAGTAAACAGGGTTGAAAGTGGAGCCTTGTGCATTGAAAATGAGAACACGTTAAGAGTGAAGCTCATGTGTTAAAAGTAAATGCATGAGTAGAAAAAAACCCAAGCGTTGAAAGTAAGCAGGGAGCCCATAAGCCTGAGTTGAAAACTGATTTTATTTAAAGATGGAGCAACAAGATTATTGAAAAAATGATTGAAATTCTCCACATGTAGTTGGACAATAATCTTCATTATCATCAAATTGGTTGCAAAATTGATTTGAAACCGCTTTGAACCTATCTTTAATCTCGCTTCACGAATCTATTGGATCTTTCAACCATAGGCTCTTATACCACTTATTGGGTTCGAAATTGAGAGGGCATCATGCCGAAGCTTAAAATTTGCAAACCATAGAGATAATAAATCAAATAACAAAGAAAAACATAATACTAAAAACATATTATTGATATGGTTGGTCAAACGACCTACATATTTAAAACTAATATTGGAAAAAGATAAAATCTATTGGGAGAATCTCTCCCTAAACAAGACTCTTAAGCGACTACATTGTGAATGCTAATGCGTTGTTGTATAAGAAGGGGTATTCTATTTATAGAGGTCTAAAAATTTTCCTCTTAAAAAGAGGTTAGCCAACTATGAAAAAGAATTATATTTTCCTTTCAGGAAAAGTAAAAGTAATTATGGTTATTTTTATTTTTTACTTCCAAGAAAAAGTACAACTTAAATTGGTAAGAAAATCAGGCAAAAACCCTAACAAGCAAAGCAAAGATGAAACGAGATCAATGCCTTCACATAGCTTAACATGTCAAAGGAGAAAACCCCAAGTATCCAATTTAAGCAGGATGCAGAAAAAAAATCTCATGCAGAGTGAAATTGTCTCTCAAATTACTGAACCTAGACTAGTATCTGCAGTTATAGGAAAGCAAGTAACTTGACATAATACTTCTGAAACTATACTTTAGTTGTGCCTTGTGTGGACATAAAAGCAGAATATTTTGTTTTTGCACGCAGTTGTTATGTTTCTTATCCCAATAGTCTAGCAATGAAGTGGCTTGTCCTAGGATAAGGATTAACCTCTGGATGCTTAAGATCTGCAGAAAGATCCATCGAGCAACTCTGAGCAACTGATTTTTCAGAGCCATGAGAAGCATCAAAACATGGAATATTTGCAACTGTTGAGCAAGCAACATCTTCAACTTCAAGCTTGCACTTGGCCTCTGCCCAACGTACATCCTTGCCCCGCTTGGGTCGTCGCTGAAAAGTAATCAGACTGGAAGACAATTTACTTTTTCTTACTGCATTCACAGAGAAATTTTTTAGTGCGTCAGATTCTTCCAGAGTCGGTTTTCCCAAATCAGAGGTATCAGAACACTGAAGATTGCATCTCCTCTCACCACCAGAATTTGGAGTTACCAAATCTTGTTTTCTCGAAGTATTCAATCCTGTCAACAGGGAAGGAGAAAACTTCGGGGTGCATTTACTATCACATCCACAGCCTGAAGTAACGCAAGAACATAATCTCTTTTGTGAACTCCTCGGTTCTCCTTCAGAAAGAGGCCATCTGGAACCCTTTGAAGAGTGAGCTTCTTCAGAATTATCCTGCGACGATGAACAACAATTACACAGCTTAGGAAGTT
The DNA here is from genome assembly GCF_002878395.1 of Capsicum annuum. Lineage (NCBI taxonomy): Eukaryota > Viridiplantae > Streptophyta > Magnoliopsida > Solanales > Solanaceae > Capsicum > Capsicum annuum. The sequence continues at coordinate 154,363,459 of NC_061122.1, read as the reverse complement.
AACAAGTAAGATACCTTTTCTAATCTCCAGAATCATAATCCAGTAAAGGCAAGAAGAAAATTCTTTCAATGAAAACCACAATGCCACCAAAAGCCACATTAAAGCTCAAAATCCATCCCTCGGGCTCAGCTTTGACCATCTAACAGTACTGTCTCTAATAGGTCCTAACAGAAGTCCTGAACACATCATATAAGTATAAAATAATTTCAATAACTCAATTACCTATCGGCTTTCTTGGTTTTGGCAAGGAACATGCATTTAAACATGCCAGTTGATACAAATAAGTTTTCACTGGTGCGCACAATTTTCATCCTTAAAAATACATAAGTAAACTTAAAAGAGAATGTTGAGATGCAACTATGTCCAATCAGTTGTTTCGGCACTGACCCTCTTTCAGTAAACACCATAACTTGTACTTGGAGGGAAAAAACAATGTAGTAGAAGAAGAGAAAAACAATGTAGGTAAGGACCGGATCGCTTGAATGATATTCCAGGAACATTTACAAGCAAAGCATAAACTTATAGTTATAGCTTTAATTCAAAACGGATCCAAAACACAGCCTTCAACGCCCCTGGCTAACAGTGTTAGGGTTTTTGCCTTGATTTTCTTACCAAGTTTAAGTTTTACTTTTCTTAGAAGGAAAATATTTCTCCCAATAGGTTTTAGGTTTTTCAATTTTATTTTTAATATATAGGTCGTTTGGCCAAACCAAATCAATAATATGCCTTTTAGTATTATGTTTTTCTTTGTCCTATGATTTATCGTCTCAAGGTTTGCAAACTATAAGCTTCCGCATGACGCTCTCTCGATTTCGAGCGCAACAAGTGGTATCAGAGCCTACGGTTCAAAGATTCAATGATTTGGTGAAACGAGATTAAACAGGTTCAAAGCGATTTCAAATCAAGTTGCAACCAATTTGGAGATAAAGAAGTTTTTGTCCAACTACATGTGGAAGACAATATTTCAGTCATATTTTCAACAATCCTGTTGTCACATATTTGAAAATAAAACTTACTTTTAACCGTGCAAAAGGGCACTAATATTTTTAACCCAAAAAGGCTCACATACTTTTAACTCAAAAGCTCCATTTTTAAGCATGTCAAGCAGCAGTAATGAAGACTGTGAAGATCAAAGAAGTGAAGAAAGCGGATCAAGTAAAGAAAATTAAGCCAAAAAGGGGAGATTTGTTAAGGATTTTGCCCTAATTTTCTAACCAAAATTAAGTTTTAATTTTCTATTGAAGGAAAATAAAAGTAGTACCATAATTATTTTATTTTTCCTTACAAGGAAAATAGAAAGCTTTTCCATATTTGGCAAACCTCTTTTTTGGAGGAAAGATTTTGGACATCAATAAATAGAAGACCCATTTCTCATACCATAATGCAATAGCATCTACAATGTAGTCTTTAAAGTGTCTGTGTTTAGGGGGAGATTTCTCCCAATAGATTTTAGGTTTTTCAATTTTATTTTTAATATGTAGGTCGTCTGATCAAACCATATCAATAATATGTCTTTTAGTATTATGTTTTTCTTTGTCCTATGATTTATTGTCTCAACGTTTGCAAACTATAAGCTTTTGCATGACGCCTTCTCGATTTGGAACCCAACAAACAGACCTTTCACATGGACCTCCGGCATGAAGCCTAAATCAAAGCTATTACTGCAGGTTTATGTCTAGCAAGCTTAATATCATTAGGTGATTTGATTCTTATTTAAGTAACTCTTATCATACTACACTAATAGCTTTGTATGTTATAGTTCAACACAAGGTATTTAGCCTATCATTAGGTTAATATGACAAGTAATAAAAATAAGATAAATAACTTAAAATAAAAATACCTTAAGTTGGATGGGTGCGACTAGAACTAAAAACTTTTATTCCAAGATGAATATATTACAAGAGAAGGATGCTTAGAGTAGTAGAGAGACAGAGGGGGGCTTCTCCAAAACCTGTCCTTACAAAATGAAAAATGAGATCCTTATATAGCGGATACTCAAGAAAAAATAAAATGGCCTTTACTATTACACAAATGGCCTTTACTTTATAAAAAAAAAGTGGTCTTTACTGTTCATACTTTAAAAAAGTTGTTTTCCACATGGTGTTGTCCCCCTATAATGTAATTGATAGTGGGGTCTTCTCAATCAATTCAGTTCATATCTTTTCTTTGGCTTTTGTTGATTTGGAAAATTCTTCCAATATGTCACTTTTTCAAATATTCATCCAGGCCTAATTCTTCATTACTCTGGATGTTTTGGGATTCCCCAGCTAAATAGTCTTCTTCGTTATCTGTGTTATGACCTGCAGATGCCATGGATATATCCGAAACATTTTCTCTATCTAGGTTTCACATTAAATCTTTTTTGACTTCCTCTATATACGAGGCAATTATTTTGGATTTTGATACAATTCCTTTCTTCATTTGAAATTTCCGGGCAATGCTTTTTAATGGACTAAATTCATCTTGTTCATGTAATAGGGCCATATTCCCTTTGTTCTCTGTATTGGGCAATGGTTGTTTTTATAGAATCAATAAGTTGTTCGTCATAGATATGTCCATTAGCTGTTTTTTTATTGAGTTTGTTCCAGAATTTTGTTCAAACATTGAAAATTGTCAAGGTTAGGTTTTACTTCCACGGACCATTTCATAATCCATGGAATAGAAAATTCAATAAAGAAATATATTGTCGATATTCCTTTAAAGTAGATATCATCTCTTTGCAGTTTGAGAAGCATCGGAGATACTTCTATCCAATCAGTATATAAATTTTTAAAAGGTTTTGACAAAATTTTTGCCGAAGGACCATAATAGATCCACCATTGCGCAAACCAATTTAGGATGCTTTGTTTGTAGATATTTCCACAGACCTTGATAAACCACGAATTTCCTATTAGGATTTTCGTATAATAAGGCTTTATTAAAGTTTTCAACATAATCCCAGTAATTGAATTTTACCGAGACTTTCTGTTCTGGATGAATATAATCTTTCTCCTTAAGAGTACTTATTCCCCACTCTTCTGGAGTAAAAATCTTTTTAATAATAATTTTAGAAAAACTATAGTCTTTCTTGATATTGGTAGCCGTATAAAAATGCTGAATTTCAGCTGACTCTATTTGAGATAATATTGTCTCATAGTGCATACGATATTTGTATGTAATTGTGGCATAGGATGTATTATCTAAATACCTTTACATCAACTGCCATGGATTATCTCTCCATCTAAGATCATTGTTTTCCAAGATGAGTGTAACTTCATCTGCTTCATTCTACTCAAAGAGCTCAATACTCATTATTATCATCAGTGAGAGCACTAGAGCATGAAGGGACAACATTCTCCCCTTTTTTGAATTTTATAAATTCCAAGAAGTCCTTATTGGATTTTATAAATTCCAAGAAATCCTTGTACAGTTGTTGATCCGTATTAGGATCAAATGAGCTTGGAATATTTGTTGCTATTAAGGCTGGCAACGGACCGGAACCGCCGGACCGATTTGACCGAAACCGGAATCGGTACCGGAACTGCCTTACCGAAACCGTCGCCGGAACCAAAATACCGGAATTTTTGCTTCCAACGCACCGTCCGTTGGTTACCAGTGTGGAACCGGTTCGGATCGGAACGACACCGGAATAGATGCCGGAGCTGGTAAGTTATGTACCGTTCTTGACAGTTTTTTTCTTTTTAATTTAAATTATATATATATATATATATTAACTTATATAGTTATTATATTTATATATTAATAAGTTAATATAATATTAATAAGTTTAAGTTAACTTTATATAATAAGTTAATATAATATTAATAAGTTTAAGTTATTATCCAAAATTCCAATTCCAAAATCCAAAATTCCAAATGACAAAAATTAGAAAAAAATAAAAATAGTAACGGTCTTCAGTCTTCAAGTCGCCGGACCGGAACTGGAACCGGAACCGGAACGGGTCAACTAGAACCGAAATTACTGGAATTTTTGGATGGTTCGCACCGGTACCGTATTTCAGACCATTGGGTATCGGTATACCGGTACCAACCGGCACCATTGTGTTACCGGTACCGGAACGTCACCGGAAACGAAGTAAATGGACCAAAACGGAATTTTCCGGTTTCGTTGCCAGCCTTAGCTGCTATTAGCCTTTGGTTTCCTATCTGGGCAAGGATATTTCCTCTGCCTCTATTAGAGGAGGTTGAACCTTGACATGTCATCCTGTATAACATGGAAGACATTAGGTTAGATACTCTCTAGTGAAAATGTCGGGAAGACGACTATTATCTGATCCCTTTAAATATTGAATTTCGAAATCAAATGGAGCTAATAAAGCTTGCCATCTTGGAAACATTTGTTTGGACACGTCGTGTTTACAATCTTTATTAAATATAAACTTAGCAGCATGACAATCAATTGTTAAAAACTTTTGGTTATATAAATCACCTTGAAATTTTAAAACACATTTAACTATCGCAAGGATTTCCTTAGCAATAGTTGCATAATTCCTCAGGCTAGTATTCCATTTTCTAGAATAAAATTGGATGATGTAGGCTTGTTTATCCTGTAAGGAATATAGTTTTAAAATCCCACCATAGCCAATATCAGAAGCATCAGTTTCAATTATTTTGTCCCAATTTGGATTTGCTAGCATAAGGCATGGTAGGTTATTAACCTTTGCCTTAATATTTTTTAAGGCGAGAGTATTACTCCCTGTCTATGTATTTGGACTCTTTTTAAATCAATTATATAAGATAGTTGTATCTTTAGCAAGATCCTTTATAAAAGGAGATATATAATTCAGACTACCCAGAAATCTCTGTAATTGGGTTTTTTCTGTTATAATATCTGAAAATTTAGAAGCAAATTCCATGCTTCTGTTGATAAGAACAACTTTCCCTTGGTCAATATTATGACCTAAAAATCTGACTTTCGTCTGAAAGAGAAACATCTTTGGTTTAGATATAACCAAACCATTCTGTATAATGTACTTTCTGAAAAAATTCAGATATTTGAAGTGTCTCTATATTTTTTAGAACACCAAGATGTCATCAATGTAGACAGTTATGAAGTTGCTAAAAGGCATGAACATATCATTCATAATTTTCTGCAATTCCAAAGGAGCATTCTTTAGTCCAAACGGCATGACATTTCTTTCGAATTGTCCCATAGGACCATTAAAAGCAGTCTTCTATTTATCTGCCTCTAATATTTGGATTTGCCAATAACCTGATTTTAAATCAAATTTCAAAAATATTAGTGCATCATATAATCTATCCAGTAAGTCCTTATTAAGAATTGGATATCTGATCCATCTGAGGACTTTGTTGAGAGATTTATAATTAATAACTAATCTTAGTACTTTTTCCTGTTCAGCATGCTTATTGACATAAAATGCAGTGCATGACCATGAAAATTTAGAAGGTCGTATGAGACCTTTAAGCAACAGAGAATGAATTTCTTTTTTGCACAATTCTAAATATTCAGAATTCATTTGGCAAGGTCTTACCTTAGTGAGGATATTACCCTCTTGAAAGTTGCCTTCATATGGAAGACTAACCACATGCTTTTTTCTTTGCCAAAAAGCATTTGGATAATCTCCACATATTTCTAGAGAAAACTGATTTTTCAGAAAATCTATTTTTTTGTCAATTTCAGATTTTGAAGAGTTTGTTCTATTGTCAAACTACAAATTTCATTTTTCAAAAAATCCACTTGCCTATTTTTGGAAAGTATTTTTTCTTTAATCAAATTTATATATCAGGTATAAGGTGGTTCACACCATTCAAACTTGATTTCCTTATTATTAAATGTGCCAATAAGCCCATTTTCATCCCACCGAGTAATGGGATATAGATGGACAAACCATGAGTTTTCCAGAATGATTTCGTTGCTGATATTTTTTACCAGTACGAAAGTTTCTGGCTTGCATATATTATCTTGACAAATATATGCTTGGGGGATTTTGTATTCTACCTCATCTTATGACCACTAGCATTTCCCTAGACATGAGTGGTTTTTCAAAATACTTTGAAGGTAATAGACCTTCTTGGATGCAATTGCAACCCGCCTCTCTTTCAATTAGAGCAGTAAATTTTTTTTTTATAATTATAATCAATTAAAAGAGTTACTTTAGCATAAAAATGTTGTTGAGTAACTGCTTCTAACATTTGAAGGAATCCTTCTTCAGGTAAGGTAGAATTATGACTTACCTCTGTAGGTATGACACTTGGGTTTTCTAATACAGAAACCTTTTTGTCCAAAACCATAATATGATCTTTAAGGAAAGATATTTCCTTCTTGAGATTATCAATCTCAATCTTTAGATCTTGGGTTGTTGCCGGGACAGCAACCATTTTCTGTCTTTCTTTGAGAAGTTTGCGGACTTCTGTCATGGAATAGGGACCTTTTTGGGAAGGTATTTCCTCCAGTTCTTTTGAAGAACTAGTAGAAGGCTGGTCATCCTCCTGGCTCAAATTTTTTAGCATTTCTAAAAGAGCTGCTAATCTGTCTTCCTTTAAGACATTAACTTCCAAATCTTGGAATTGAGATTAAATGTTGTAGAAAACATCTTCTTCCTTGTTATTACAAGGTTGTCTTTGTTGGCATGGAAGACATTCGTCTTCTGAAGACATATAATCTTCATTATGAAAGACCCACAGTTCTTCATCCGTAAATGAATGTTCTTTCTCATTATCGCTATGGTCCAAGCTAGAATTTTCTGGAGAAGAATTAAGCAATATCTTGCACAAAGAGTCTTTTATTTCCTCATCAATCGTGACACTCTTAATTTTCTCCTTGACTTTGCAATCTTTCGCAAAGTGGCCTACTCTACCACATCTGTAGCGAGCATTCGGCTTCTTGGATTTGATAAAATCCTTCCTGGCTTTATAATCCTTTTTCCTCCTATATTTTTTCTCAATTCTCTTAGCTTTTCTATCCTCAGAGAATTTTTTCTTCTTATGCCTATAATGCTCTTTAGCACTCCTAGGAATATCTATGGCAAATTGTTCACAGAATTCTCCTAGTTGTTGTCTTTCATTAAGACGATACTTCTTAACTTGCTGATTCAGCTTTATCTCATTACATAAGAACAGACCTTCTTGAGTACAAACATTGATCAACTTTCCATAAGTGTACTCAGCATAATTAATACTTAAGGAAGGTCATCTAAGAACTTTCTAACTCTTTCAGCAAATAACATTGGAAGACCATCTATAAATTTGGACTTCCAGTGAAAGCTATTACTCTGTGGTAATTCCACGACTCTTGACAGGAATACATCCTTGTACCATCTAAAAGATGTGAGAGTCTTACATCTCAGGTTTTGGAGCATAGTCCTAATAGTCTCACTATTATCAGACCATCTTCTAGAAAATGTTCTATAATATTAAGAACCAAGGTATAAACCGCATTTTGAATAGGTTGATCCTCTTCCATCTTAACTGCATACAAAATTTTGGTACGTTGGTCTAAAGTGAGATAATTATCCCACTAGAGAATTCTCATCACTTAGGAGTCGTTTGGTAGAGTGTATTGTAAAATATAATGCATGCATTAGTTAATGTGTATTACTAGTACCTTGTTTGGTACGTCTTTTTGCTTATGTATAACTAATGCAAGCATTAGTTGTATACTCATTTGTGTATTAGAGTGTGTATTAGTAATACACTCCATTTCCTATGTATTAGCAATACAAAGACTTTAAACACATGCATTAACTTATTAAATGACCTCAATACCCCTCAATTTCTTTCTCAAAATATTTAACCATTCTTTTTCCCGTCATTTTAATTTGCAATAATGAATCTTTTTAGAACATTTCACAATTTCTTTTCCCGCCATTTTAATTTACAACAATGAATAAGTTGATTTAAATAATTATAACATATTTTTGCTTTGCTTCGAGGATCTTTAAAAAGATTTAAAAAAATTAAGACTATTTTTTAATTTTACGTCTTATATTTTATTTTTATTTCGACTATGTTAATTCGTCGACATAACATTTCTGCGCAAAGACGTTGGTCTTGAAATTAATCTTAAAACCTCTACATACTAGTTCAACAATACTAATTATGTTTGAGAAGACAAAAGAACTTTGTTGCAAAAAAATGTACAAAATCAAAGAAAGGTATTTTTGTAAACAAACATTTCTTTTATAGAAATTATGTAAGATGTATTATTTCTTATACATTAAACCAAACAATGTATAAGAAATAATACATGCATAACTAATACAAGTATTACTAATGCAAGCATTACTAATACACTACATTCTGCATTGTTCTTATACACTCTACCAAACGACCCCTTAGAGATATCTGCTAATTAGATAAGCATTAAAATAAACAAGGCCATAAGTCAAACTTGTTTGAACAGTCCCTATAAGAGACTTCTTCCAATCTTGGTTTCTACCATCTCGTAAAGCTGTTATCAAGCTTTCAGGTAGACCTCTCAAAGTTAATGGTTTAAAAGCCACTTGAATTAAACCAATATGCACGAATCTATAAGATTCTCTGTAAGGGGCTAAATCATTTTTGAATAATATCCTAAAAGTAGCATGATCATTATCAACAGTAAAGAGTCTCTTCAGTTGTTTTAACAATTTGTTTAAGACCTAATTTTTCAAAAGTCCCCATTTGATATATCATTTGGGGTTGAACTTTAGGAATTGTCCACTTATTAAGTAGATCTAATTGTTGTGGCATATCATATTCTTCTTTTCTACTGTTTTTAACAGTAGTTTGTTTTCTCATGATATTCATGATAAAAGATGTGTTGAACATATAACATCTATTAATAAAAGTATCCCATGTCTCTGATACCAAGTAAGGACCAGATCGCTTCAATGATATTCCAGGAACACTTATAAGCAAAACATAAACTTATAGTTATTGCTTTAAGTCAAAACGGGTCCAAAACACGGCCTTTAACGCCCTCCTGGCTAACAAACCTTTCACATGGACCTCTGCCATGAAGCCTGAATCAAAGCTATTACTGCTTAGTATTACTAAGCTCTATTTACTTTAACTCAGATAGAATCTGTAACACTCCGCATTTCGGGCTAGAACGAAAACCGTCATTTCTATGAGTAGATGATCCAAAAGCCATAAATCCTATGCAAAATTTCCATGTTAATCATTTATGTAGTGTGAAAAATTGAATGAGCTTTCTGTTGATATAAGATTCACCCAAATCCGATACCCGGGCAAGATGTTATGGCTAATTTAAGTTCTACTCGTAAAACACCATCATTTTGGTGCTTGGCGCGTCGCGGAGGTGGTCTATTTAAACACGGCATCTTTCTCCCAAGTGACCACATTATTCATATTTTCTTCAAAAATTTATAAGAACACTCTCTAGGGTTTCCAACTAAAAACCCAAATAACTCAAGATTCAACCGTGGGTTTTCGAAACTGATTGAAGATTTGGAATCCCCAAACCGTAGGCTTCAAGAATCATCCATCAAATTTCTAAATTGAGGTACGTGGGGTTTATCCTAAAACTATATGGGCTTATTGAAAACACCCAATTATCATTTAAAAATCATCAAGCATGAATTTGTTAAAGGGGTTTTGAGATCCAAGATTTTATTATGTCTTATGCATGTTTAATGATATTGTTGTTTTGGCCTTTAGGCCTTATCCCCTTAAATTGATTTACATATATAAGTATATGTATGAAACTTGAAATTGAAGATTTGTTTAAGAGCACAAATAATGAAAAATCCCTCTCTTGTGATAACCTTATGTTTATGATCTTATGGTGATTGATTGAAATGCATGATTTATGGCTTGAAAATAGTTTACTCAAATACCATAGTATTTTGAGCACGATTTAGAGATTTAAGAGAGGGAGTTTCTTGATGTAAATATATTTTGTTAAAAGAGAGACTCGCATGAGATTAAGAGCTTTGACATGACCACCTTGCATTATTGAAAGTTTGACAAAGAGAATGCCATACATGTGTTTACATGAGTTTTAGAGAAAGAGTTCTTTGAAATGATTTATTGATATGGTGGTCCCGAATTTATGTTTTGAAAATAGAGATGGGAATATGCTAAAAATGGCTCAGAGATGTGACTTGCAAGTCAATGGTATGACGATGCCATATAAATGTATGCCATAACAGAGTTAAGAGTTTTCAGAGTATGTTTTCAGAGAATGCATGTCTTAAAGAGTTAAAAATGATCATAAAGAGAGTTAGGTGGTTGCCTGAAGAGGGCTAGAGTTCAAGTAACTCTTAGCCTAAAACCGTGATTTGCCGATCCGGGTATATTATTTTTGCGTTGGCGACGGCCGTGTGGCGTGGCAGAGTCAGAGACTCCAACCCTTGCGGCACACTTGGGTTAGAAGCTTCCCGCCGAGTCAATAACGGATTCCACATAGCCCGTGGAATTTCAGAGTTGTAGGGTATACCACCTAGCGCAGAAGTAAAACAAAGAGTGTCACAGAGTTCAGATGATTTTACAGAGTCTTTCAGAAATGCCCATGAGATTTCTTACTATATGATATGTTTATGAAATGTTTTAAATTGCTCTCATATATGTTGAATATAAATTATTATATTGGATTTACTCTGCGTACCAGTACATCTGTATTGACCCCCTACCTCCCAGGTTCGGAGGCTCAGTCCAAGGGTCCGGCTAATCAGTAGAGGGTCCCAGAGAAAAGTGATTCGTGCAGTGGTGAACCTTCTTTGTTCCAGAAGGCTTGTTATTTCAGATTATATTATTCCGTTGATTTGGTCTAGTGGGGGCCTTGTCCCAGTTTTCAAAATAGTTTTGAGATATAGTAGAGATTTCGTAGACTGAGTCAGATCTTGTAAAATGTTTTGAATTGCAGCTTTCGTTCTTATGTCTTGAATCTCAGAGTAAATGACCATGTTTCCGTATCAGATTGTATTTCCGCATCTTCTCTTATTATATGAATGTTATGCATGACTACCAGATCGAGTAGGACATTCGGGCCTTCATGGTTCGGGATGTCCGTCACGGCCAGGCCCTAGTTCGGGTCGTGACAGAATCTTATCAACTCTATCATGTAGGAAAACAATTTGTTTTTCGTAAGCATGAAAATATAATTATCCACACAATATCAAATAGGGACTTCTAAAAAATTGGGTCTTAAACAAATTGTTAAAACAACTGAAGAGACTCTTACTGCTGATAATGATCATGCTACTTTCAGGTTATTATCTAAAAATGATTTAGCTCCTTACAGAGAATCTTATAGATTCATCCATATTGGTTTAATTCAACTAGCTTTTAAACCATTAACTTTGAGAGGTCTACCTGAAAGCTTTATAGCAGCTATACGAGATGGTAGAAACCAAGATTGGAAGAAGTCTCTTGTAGGGACTGTTCAAACAAGTTTGGCTTATGACGCTGTTTTAATGCTTATCCTAATTTGCAGATATTTATTTTAATGCTTATCCTAATTCGCAGATATCTCTAAGTGATAAGAATTCTCTAAATGCTTTAATATTAAGCATTAAATTACATGGTTACAATAACATGTCAGGTACTGAGGTTATATGTATTTGTTATAGAATTTACTATAAACCTCTTTATACTTTAAATCCTATATGTAAAATGATGGATTTTAAAAATGAAACTATTCTTATAGAATCTATTTTTGGTAGTTTTAAAGTTATCGCTAGAAGACCTATTAAATGGGATGAAATTGATTTTCCCAAAGAATGGATTCTTGAGGATGCAACTCCTCCTCAGAATGAATCGAATAGCAACATTACAGAGGTTGAACAGACCGCTGACGGCACAGTTAAAATTAGATTTTCTGATTTCTTACCTCTAGTAAATAGAGCTAATAATTTGAGTGTTGCATCTGCATCTAGATTAACCGGGTCAACATCATCATATATTTCCCGTGTTGATTATATTGTTAATTCTCTATCTAGAGCATCACGTCTCAAATAAGAGAAAGTTCTAAGATGAATAATATCAGAATTGATAGATATAATATTGCTAACATTATTCTTGATATGGATCCAACTGAATCCGAAATGAATTTTACCACAGGTTTAAAATGAATCAAAACAAAATTGATTTTAGTCCGGGATCACCGGCAAGAAAAAAGATCTCAGATGAGTTCTCTAAATCAAGATGGGAACTCTTCAGAAATTGTTTTTTTTTCAAAGCTTTAATAAAGAAGAAAAAACTACTTTCCAGGAAAATTTTTATAAAGATCTTTCTGTTTCACAATATAATGATTGCTTTTGTTCCTTGGTTTATGGCCAAATATGTGGATAATTATATTTTCATGCTTACGAAAGACTTTAAATTAAGTACTGGTGAAATCACCACATCAGTCTTTCCCCCAACAATCTTTTCAAATTGAAAAGGATAACAAAGTAGTATATTTTACTGCATTTGCTAAATTGCTTGAGAATGATACTGCTCTTATTACTTCTCAACATGTCAATATGATGTTAAAACAACATAATTATGCTAATATTTATATGAGCATATTAGGTGAACAAATTGTTTCCCTACATGAGAGAGTTGATAAGATTCTGAGTTAAAGAAAATAGAGCTTAGTAATACTAAGCAGAAAGACCAAAAAGACCAAGTTGCTCTTGCTACTACTAGTATTTAGCCTCCCCCTAATATTAGGGATTTTAAGCAAGGCATCGACTTAGATAATATAGAAAAATTGTTAGAAGAAAAATTCCGTGGATTGAAGATTAATCCTATCCACAGTGAGAGAAAAACATAGGACAAATCAGGTTCTAGTAATGTTAATAAAATCTCAAAACAAATTGCGAGGAAACCAGTCCAAAGGATGTTTTATTATCCTAGACCAACTCCCCAAGATATTCTATTAGAAGAGCAAGAATTGCTCACTCCTAATAGTTTTAGGGAAAACGAAATCTATGAATGGAACATAGATGGTTTCACTGATAGACAAATTTCTACTGTAGTACATCGAATGTTGATGTACAGTACGATTTGCAAGGTTCATAAGGATAATAATGATAAGACTATTGTAGAAATGATTACTACAGGATTCACAGGTCAGCTAAAAGGCTGGTGGAATAACTATCTCACTTTAGACCAACGCGCCAAAATTTTGCATACGGTTAAGATGGAAAAGGGCCAACCAGTTCTAAATGAGGTTTACACCTTGGTTCTTAATATTATAGAACATTTTTCTGGAAGATGGTCTGATAACAATGAGACTATCAGAACTATGTTCCAAAACCTGAGATGTAAGACTCTCACATCTTTTAGATGGTACAAGGATGTATTCCTGTCAAGAGTCATGGAATTACCACAAAGTAATAGCTCTCACTGAAAGTCCAAATTTATAGATGGCCTTCCAATGTTATTTGCTGAAAGAGTTAGAAAAGTTCTTAGAGGACCTTCCTTAAGTATTAACTATGATGAGTACACTTATGGAAAGTTGATCAATGTTTGTACTCAAGAAGGTCTGGTCTTATGTAATGAGATAAAGTTGAATCAGCAAGTTAAGAAGTATTGTCTTAATGAAAGACAACAACTAGGAGAATTCTGTGAACAATTTGTCATAGATATTCCTAGGAGTGCTAAAGAGCATTATAGGCATAAGAAGAAAAAATTCTCTCAGGGTAGAAAGGCTAAGAGAATTGAGAAAAAATATAGGAGGAAAAGGGATTATAAAACCAAGAAGGATTTTATCAAATCTACGAAAACGAATGCTCGCTACAGATGTGGTAGAGTAGGCCACTTTGCGAAAGATTGCAAAGTCAAGGAGAAAATTAACAGTCTCATGATTGATGAGGAAATAAAAGACTTTGTGCAAGATATTCCTTAATTCCTCTCCGGAAAATTCTAGCTCGGACCATAGCGATAATGAGAAAGAACATTCATCTACGGATGAAGAACTACGGGTCCTTCATAATGAAGATTATATGCCTTCAGAAGACGAATGTCTTCCATGCCAACAAGGACAACCTTGTAATAACAAGAAGATGTTTTCTACAACATTTACTCTCAATTTCAAGATTTGGAAGTTAATGTCTTAAAGGAAGACAGATTAGTAGCTCTTTTAGAAATGCTAAAAAATCTGAGCCAAGAGGATGACCAACCCTCTACTAGTTCTTCTAAAGAACCGGAGGAAATACCGTCCCAAAGGGCTTCTCAAAGAAAGACAGAAAATGGTTGCTGTCCCGGCAACAACCCAAGATCTAAAGATTGAGATTGATAATCTCAAGAAGGAAATATCTTTCCTTAAAGATCATAATATAGTTTTGGACAAAAGAGTTTCTATATTAGAAAACCTAAGTGTCATACCTACAGAGGTAAGTCATAATCCTACCTTACCTAAAGAATGATTCCTTCAAACGTTAGAAGCAGTTACTCAGCAACATTTTTATGCTAAAGTAATTCTTTTAATTGATTATAATTATAAAAAAGAATTTACTGCTCTAATTGAAAGAGAGGCGGGTTGCAATTGCATCCAAGAAGGTCTATTACCTTCAAAGTATTTTGAAAAAACCACTCATGTCCTGAGAAATGCTAGTGGTCATAAGATGGGGTAGAATACGAAATCCCCAAGGCATATATTTGTCGATAAAATATGCATACCAGAAACTTTTGTACTGATAAAAAATATCAGCAACAATCATTCTGGGAAAACCATGGTTTGTCCATCTGTATTCCATTACTCGGTGGGATGAAAATGGGCTAATTCGCACCTTTAATAATAAGGAAATCAAGTTTGAATGGTGTGAACCACCTTATATTAGATATATAAATTTGATTAAAGAAAAAATACTTTCCAAAAATAGGCAAGTGGATTTTTTTAAAAATGAAATTTGTAGTTTGACAATAGAACAAACTCTTCAAAATCCGAAATTGATAGTAAAAATAGATTTTCTGAAAAACCAGTTTTCTCTAGAAATATGTGGAGACCATCCAAATGCTTTTTGGCAAAGAAAAAAGCATGTGGTTAGTCTTCCATATGAAGACAGCTTTCAAGAGGGTAATATCCCCACTAATGCAAGACCTTGCCAAATGAATTCTGAATATTTAGAATTGTGCAAAAAAGAAATTGATTCTCTTTTGCATAAAGGTCTCATACGACCTTCTAAATCTCAGGTATCCGATTCCTAATAAGGACTTACTGGATAGATTATATGATGCACTAATATTTTCAAAATTTGATTTGAAATCAGGTTATTGGCAAATCCAAATATTAGAGGCAGATAAATATAAGACTGTTTTTAATGTTCTTATGGGACAACTCGAATGAAATGTCATGTCGTTTAGACTAAGGAATGCTTCTTCGGAATTCCAGAACATTATGAATGATATATTTATGCCTTATAGCAACTTCATAATTGTTTACATTGATGACATCTTGGTGTTCTCAAAAAATATTAAGACACTTTAAACATCTGAATCTTTTCAAGATCATTATACATAATGGTTTGGTTATATCTAAACCAAAGATGTTTCTATTCCAGACGAAAGTCGAATTTTTAGGTCATAATATTGACCAAGGGAAAATTGTCCCTATCAACAGAAGCATAGAATTTGCTTCTAAATTTTTAGATATTATAACAGACAAAAACCCAATTACAGAGATTTCTGGATAGTCTGAATTATATATCTTCCTTTATGAAGGATCTTGCTAAAGATACAACTATTTTATATGATAGATTAAAAAAGAGTCCAAATACATGGATAAGGAGTCATACTCAACAACAACAACAACAACAAACCCAGTGTATTCCCACTTTGTGGGGTCTGGGGGGGGTAAGATGTACGCAGTCCATACCTCTACCTCTGATGAAGTAGAAAGGCTGTTTCCGAAAGACCCCCGGCTCAAGTCACGAGATATCACACAAACACATAGTACAGCACAGAAGCAGATGACATAACATAGATACGGCACCCATAAGGAATATAAAACAGAGTAAAGCAGGAATGCAGGAATATAAAGCAGAGGAAAGCACACAGATTCGTAATAAACATGGAACACGGAACACGAAACACTGAATACGGAATCATAACAGGAATACACCCCCACCAATTCATTCCCTACACTAGCGACCCGAACTGGCCCTAATCCTCTGCCGTAATTCGCATCTTCCAGACCTTCCTATCTAGGGTCATGTCCTCGGTGAGCTGTAACTGTTCCATGTCCCGCCTAATCACCTCACCCCAGTACTTCTTCGGTCTACCCCTTCCCCGTCTAAAACCATCCAACACTAGCCTCTCACACCTACGGACCGGGGCATCCATGCCCCTCCTCTTCACGTGTCCGAACCATCTCAATCGTGCTTCCCGCATCTTACACTCCACTGAAGTCACACCAACCTTCTCCCGGATAGTCTCATTCCGAACTCTATCCCCTCGGGTCAGTCCACACATCAGCGCAACATCCGCATTTCTGCCACCTTCATTTTTTGGATGTGGGAGTTCTTAACTGGCCAACACTCCGCTCCATACAGCAAGGCCGGACGGACTACCACCCTATAGAATTTGCCTTTAAGCTTGGGCGGCACCTTCTTATCACACAGCACCCCCGATGCGAGTTTCCACTTCATCCATCCCGCCCCAATACGGTGCGAGACATCCTCGTCAATCTCACCGTTACTCTGGATCACGGACCCGAGATACTTGAACTTATCCCTCTTCCCTACCTCCTGTGCTTCTAGCGTCACTCCTACCTCATTCTCCCGCCTCACGTCATTAAACTTACATTCCACATACTCTGTCTTGGTTCTGCTCACCCTGAACCCTTTAGACTCCAGAGTTTGCCTCCACAACTCTAATTTGTCATTCACACCCCCTCGAGTCTCATCTATCAGGACTACATCGTCTGCAAAAAGCATACACCACGGCACCTCCCCTTGGATACGCCGCGTCAACACATCCATTACTAACGCAAACAAAAAGGGACTAAGAGTAGATCCCTGATGCAATCCTGTCAGGACAGTGAAATGCTCTGAGTCTCCTCCCGCCGTCCTCACCTGGGTTTTCGCTCCCTCATACATATCCTTAATTACTCTAATATATGTCTGCGGTACTCCACTCACCTCCAAGCATCTCCAAAGCACTTCCCTGGGGACTTTGTCGTACGCCTTTTCCAGGTCGATGAACACCATGTGCAGATCCTTCTTCCTCTCCCTATACTGCTCCACCAACCTCCGTACCAGGTGGATTGCCTCCGTCGTCGAGCGGCCGGGCATAAATCCGAACTGGTTTTCCGAAATAGACACTATCCGTCTCAGCCTCACCTCGACCACTCTCTCCCATATCTTCATAGAGTGACTCAGTAACTTAATCCCCCTATAGTTATTGCAACACTGAATGTCCCCCTTATTCTTATAGAGGGGGATCATGGTACTCCACCTCCACGCCTCGGGCATCTTTGCCGTCCTGAAAATTTCATTGAACAATGCAGTCAACCACCTTACACCAGCCTCTCCAACGAACTTCCAAAACTCCACCGGTATCTCATCCGGCCCCGTCGCCCTACCCCTTCGCATCCTGCGGACTGCCTGTCTAACCTCGTCTACCTTAAAACGTCTACAATAGCTAAAATCCCGACACTCCCCTGAGTGCTTCAGTTCCCCTAACACAATAGCTCTGTCCCCCTCATCATTCAAGAGCCTATAAAAGTACGACTGCCATCTCTTCTTTATGTGACCGTCCTCCACCAACACTCTACCGTCCTCCCCCTTAATGCACCTCACCTGATCGAGGTCCCGACCTTCCTCTCCCTAGCCTTAGCGAGTCGGAACAACTTTTTCTCCCCTCCTTTCCCCTGTAACCCTGCATACAAGCTCTCAAAAGCGGCCGCCTTAGCTGCCGTGACCGCTGACTTCGCCTCCTTCCTCGCTAGCTTGTACTCTTTCCTGTTTACCCGCTTCTCTTCTTCGTCCTTGCTTTCCACCAACTTAGCATACGCCTCTTTCTTGGTCTCCACTTTCTTCCCCACCTCTTCATTCCACCACCAATCCCCCCGATGATGTCCGGCCCGGCCCCTAGAAACACCCAACACCTCCCTTGCATTCTCCCTGATGCACGTTGCCGCCCTGTCCCACATACTATCCACGTCCCCCCTACACTCCCACACCCCCATTCCCGCCAACCTCTCCCCTATCTCCCACGCATTCACTGGCGTCAAGCCGCCCCACTTAATTCTCGGTCTACACTCCTTACTCCTCCTCTTTCTATTCTTCTTTATACCCAAATCCATAACCAAGAGCCTATGTTGGGTCGAAAGATTCTCACTCGGGATGACTTTACAGTCTTTACACAACGCCCTATCCCCTTTCCTAAGCAACAAAAAGTCAATCTGGGTCCTGGCTATCGCGCTCCGAAAAGTGATCAGGTGCTCGTCCTTCTTCGGGAAGCCCGAGTTCACCACCACCAGCCCAAACGCCCTCGCAAACTCCAATAGGGTCGCACCCTCTTCATTTCTCTCCCCAAAACCAAAACCACCATGCACATCCCCAAAGCCTCCCGGTAGCGCCCCGATGTGCCCGTTGAAATCCCCCGCTACAACAATCATACTCGCGCAGTAAAAAATATTAAGGCAAAGGTTAGTAACGTACCATGCCTTACACTAGCAAATCCAAATTGGGACAAATAATCGAAACTAATGCCTCGGATATTGGCTACGGTGGGATTTCAAAACAATATTCCCTACAGGACAAACAAGCCTACATCCAAGTTTATTCTGGAAAATGGAATACTAGCCAGAAGAATTATGCAACTGTTGCTAAGACAATCCTTGCGATAGTTAAATGTGTTTTAAAATTCCAAGGTGATTTATATAACCAAAAGTTTTTAATAAAAACTAAGTGTCAGGCTACTAAGTTTATATTTAATAAAAATTGTAAACACGATGTGTCCAAACAAATATTCGCAAAATGGCAAGCTTTATTAGCTCTATTTGTTTTCGAAATTCTATATTTAATGGGATCAGATAATAATCTTCCCAACATTCTCACTAGAGAGTATCTAACCTAATGTCTTCCATGTTATACAGGATGGCATCTCAAGGTTCACCCTCCTCTAATAGAGGCCCGAGAAAAGGCAGAGGAAATATCCTTGCCCGGATAGGAAACCAAAGGCTAATAGCCACAAGTATTGCAAGCTCATCTGATCCTAATACGGATCAACAACTGTACAAGGACTTCTTCGAATTTATAAAATCCAAGAAAGGTAAGAATGTTGTCCCTTCATACTCCAGTGCTCTCACTGATGATAATAATTAAAGTATTGAGCTCTGTGAGCAAAATGAAGCAGATGAAGTTCTATTCATTCTGGAAAACAATGATCTTAGATGGAGAGATAAATCCATGGCAGTTGAGGCAATGGTATTTGGATAATACATCGTATGCCACAACTACATACAAATATCGTATGCACTATGAGATAATATTATCTCAAACAAGGTCAGCTGAAATTCAGCATTTTTATACGGCTACCATAGTAAAGAAAGACTAGTTTTTCTAAAATTATCATTAAAAAGATTTTTACTCTAGAAGAGTGGGGAATAAGTACTCTTAAGGAGAAAGATTATATGCATCCAGAACAAAAGGTCTCGGTAAAATTCAATTACTGGGATTGTGTTGAAAGCTTTAATAAAGCCTTATTATACGAAAATCCTAATAGGAAACATTTGTGCTTTATCAAGGTCTGTGGAAATATCTACAAACAAAGCATCCCAAATTGGTTTGTGCAATGGTGGACCTATTATGGTCCTTCAACAAAAATTTTGCCAGAACCTTTTAAAAGTTTATATACTGATTGGAACGAAGTGTCTCCGATTCTTCTCAAACTGCAAAAAAATGATATCTACTTTAAAGGAATGTCGACAATGTATTTCTTTATTGAATTTTCTATCCCATGGATTATGAAATGGTCCGTGGAAGTAAAACCTAACCTTGACAATTTTCAATGTTTGAAAAGAATTTTTTATACAAAATTCTGGAACAAACAATTAAAAAACAGCTGATGGACATATCCATGGCGAACAACTTATTGATTCTATAAAAACAGTCATTACCCAATACAGAGAACAAAGGGATATGGCCCTATTACATGAACAAGATGAATTTAGTCCATTTAAAAGCATTGCCCGAAAATTTCAAATGAAGAAAGGGATTGTATCAAAATCCAAAATGATTGCCTCGTATATGGAGGAAGTCAAAAAAGATTTAATAAGAAACCTAAACAGAGAAAATGCTTCGGATAAATTCATGGCATCTGCAGGTCATACCACAGATAACGAAGAAGACTATTTAGCTGGGGAATCCCAAAGTATCCAGAGTAATGAAGAATAAGACCTGCATGAATATTTGAAAAAGGTTCAAGACACATTGGAAGAATCTTCCAAATCAACAAAAAGCAAAGAAAAGATATGAACTAAACTGATTGAGAAGACCCCACTATCAATTGTATTATTGGGGGGCAATACCATGTGGACAACAGCTTTTATAAAGCATGTACAGTAAAGGTCACTTTCTTTTATAAAGTAAAGGTCACTTCTGTAATAGTAAAGGCCAACTAGGAATAGTAAAGGCCATTTTATTTTGCCTTGAGTATCCGCTATATAAGGATCCCATTTTTCATTTTGTAAGGATGGGCTTTGGAGAAACTCCTCTCTCTCTCTACTACTCTAAGCATCCTTCTCTTGTAATATATTAATCTTGAAATAAAAGTTTTTAGTTCTGGTCACACCCATCCAGCTTAAGGTATTTTTATAAATTATTTATCTTATTTTTATTACTTGTCATATCAGCCAAATGATAGGCTAAATACCTTGTGTTGAACTATAACATACTAAGCTATTAGTGCGGTATGGCAAGAGTTACTTAAATAAGAATCAAATCACCCAATGATATTAAGGTTGCAAGATATAAACCTGCATTAATAGCTTTGATTCAGGCTTCATGCCGAAGGTCCATGTGAAAGGTCTATTAGCCAGAAGGGCGTTGAAGGCCATGTTTTGGACCCATTTTGAATTAAAGCTATAACTATAAGTTTATGTTTTGCTTGTAAATGTTCCTAGAATATCATTGAAGTGCCCTGGTCCTTACTTGCGTTACTTGGTATCAGAGCCATGGGATACATCCAGCAATAGAGGTGATATGTTTAACATATCTTTTATCATGAATGTCATGAGAAAACAGACAACTGTTAGAAACAGTAGAAAAGAAGAAATGATATGCCACAACAATTGGATCTACTTAATACTGAGGAGGGCAAGGTGTTCCCGTTTGACATTTGAAGATATAAAAGGGCGAGAATTGGAAAGTGTGTGTCCATCACTATGGGAATCAGTTAGAACCACTCAACTTCCATAGGACTAATTATGCTTTACTACCCCTAACCCATTAAAAAAACTTAATTTGAAGTTGGGAGAGCAGTAGATTTAGAGATGTAACAATAATATAATAGAATTGAATGCAGAACTGTGATTATTATAAAATATGGAAAAGTAACAGTAGTATTTTAGGGAAGATTTTAAATGACCATGAATCTGAGGGGGAGGAAAATGGAAAGTCAAGTCACCTAGTGTGGAGGGTGCAGATATACTATTTTTTAAAAGACTCCTGCACTACAACTACGTATAGATAAAAAAGAAAAAAAATACAGTAAGATGTACAGTACTGAAGTAGTGAAGTGAAGCAACAATAATCAGATGCTGCAAAATTGATTGCAGATGCAGCACCTATTGCTTCTGAAGAACACCCTATGCTACTTGGTGAAGCACCTCTGAACCCCAAGGCTAACAGAGAGAAAATGACCCAAATCATGTTTGACACTTTCGATGTGCCTACCATATATGTTGCTGTTCAGGCAGTCTTGTCTCTTCATGTCAGTCAGTGACGGACCCAGGATTTAGGGGTTGTGGGTGTCCGGGAGGTTCGAACACACATATTGATGCCCAAAGTTTTAGGGTTTCGCCCAGAAACCAAAGCACCCACCTAATCTTCTTGGTTTTCAAGGTACTTTTTTAAATCCTATAACAATTTTTATCCATTTCTTATATAATTATACTTTGTCTATGTCGGGTCTAACGGGTGCCGGAGCACCACAAAATTCAACATGGGTCCGCCCGTGAAGTCAGTGACCAATCAACAGGTATCGATAATGGTATAGAATACAGTGCCAATTTATGTGTGCCCTTCCAATGCAATCACTTGATTGGATCTTGCTAGCTGTGATCTTGCAGATTATTTGATCAATATCATAATGAGGAGACGGTATTAATCCACCACTAGCCCTGTTGTTTGCGATGTGAAAAATTAACTAGCACATCTGTTGTTGAGAAAAGCTATGCCAGGTAACCAGGTGATTACAAATGGAGCAGAGAGATTTAGATGCCCAGAAGTCTTGTTCATGTCATCACTCAGTTGGAATAGAAGCTACTAGAATCTGCGAAACAACTCACTGTTCCATCATGAAGTGTGATATTGATATCAGAAAGGACCTTTATCGTAGCATTGTCCTCAATGGTGGAACCACTTGTTTCCTGGTATTGCTGACCGAATGACCCCTGGGCAGCACACGTGCTACAATGGACCTTGGGTGGGGAACTACTTTGATGGTTGTCGCAATGGCCTTATTTGCGGTATTCCTATCTATTATTTTGGAGATATATAGTTCTTTAATTTTTTTTCATAACCGTGGTATCTGGGCCAACTTTCACACACCTCGACTAAATCCACGGATACCTCCCACTAGCAACAGATATCAGGTAACTCTGTCCAACAAGGCTAGGACAAATAGGGAGAATCACTTAGTATTTTTTTTGTCTTGGATTTGAACTAAGACTTCAAGTTCTCAACCCACTTCATTGACCATTAGGCCACACCCTTGGGTGCAAAATCTTTGGAAATTTAATGAATCAGATTCAAAGAAAATTAGCACCCTTGCTCCAGCAGCATGAAGATCATGGTGACAGCTCCTGAATGAAAGTATAGAGTCTGGATAAGAGGATCCCTCTTAGCTTCTCTCAATACGTTCCAGCAAATGAGGATAACAATGTGCGAAGATGTCGAACCTCTCCCTTCCATTGTTCATTGGAAATGTTTTTTAAGTAAAGGCTGTTTATGCAAGCGGGAAGTTATGGGCAGTGAGGAAAACATTAGGAACATACGGTAAAAGTCTCTGCTTTTGTTTTGCTAGACATATTAAGCAATTGGAATGACATGGAGAAAATCTAGGATCACCCTATACAACCCTTTATTATTTTTTTTATGACGGTGGTGTCTGGTTCCTCAACTTCTCTTCCATTGTGTACCTGCTACCTCCTACTAGCTACCCACTAAGCTTATGCAACTGGAGATATCTCTACCTCCACTGATATTTGAACCTGACTTCATGGTTCTCCAACTTTATTGACTACTAGGTCAAACCCTTGGGTGCTCCCTATACGTACTGAATCCCAAAACTAAAAGAGAGAACATGACCCAAGTCATGTTTGAAACTTTTAGTGTATCTACACCATGTATCTTGCTACTTGGGCAATCTTGTCTCTTTAAGCCTGTGGCCGTATGACAAGTTGTATTGTTCTTGATCCGAATGGTAGCATGAGACAAAGTGCCAATGAGAAAAGAGGATAGGTCATGTGGAAAGCACCCTCCACCTCCCACTTTTATAATTGTCAGTTCGAGTCACCATGTCACTGTATCAACAACAAAGAAAGAGACACACAATGCAAATTTACGAAGGTTATGTCCTTCCCATGCAATCCTTCGAGTGGATCTTGTAGGTCGTGATCTTACTGATTATTTGGGTGAACCCGAAGAAGAGAGAATATCCATTCATTGTCGAGTCCCACATAATTGGTCTCTTTCTATGGTCTCAGGAATTAATCACCCCTTGATCTAGTATTTTGGGTTGAGTTAGGCTCAAGATCCATTTCTTTATCATGACATCAAAGCTAGGCCCGTCCCAATATTACTCATTCGATGTTGCGGCCCCATCTTATATAGTTCACACTCCAGATGTCCAAGATTGGACATATTGGACATCTTGGCATTCAGGGTGAGGGGTGCTGAATCCCACATTGATGGGATGGGGAGAAAAAGGTCATTTTATATGTACGATATTGGGAAATTCTTACCTCTTGAGCTAACTTTTAGGTAACAACACCTATAGTGATTATTCAATTTTGGTGCATTTTGACCATTTTACCCCCACTTTATGGTATTTGTGGTCTGCCGGTGTTGGTGTCATCGTTCCTAAGGTGGTTGGTTGAGTATTATGCGAGTTTTTCATTTTCGGAGGTTGGGAATTTGGTAGAGTTGACTTCGGTCAACATTTCGTGATATAAAAGTCGTTTGGGAATTCAATTAGCTTCGGAATGTCATTTTAGGATTAGTAGGACTTGGGGTTCGGGTCTCATGGTGTTCGTATGGATTTTGAGAAGTCGGTTATCTAGTGTCCACAGATTTATTCACGATGGAAGAAAGCATTTCCAAGAGCTTCACAATTAAACTACTAGGAGTTCAGAATCTTCACAATTAATTTGATAGTAGGACCAACGGAGAAGATTGTATTCACCCTATTCAAAACTTTCAACTTAATTCTACAACAGTTTGTTTGATGCTAGCAGTAGCATATAATCTCAACAAGTGATTGCTTATCACGTACAAAAGAGAGAGATTTTCATAATTGATGATGTCTGGACCAACTTGCACGCTCCTCAACCATTCAACTGAGCAATTTGTCAAATCCACTAGCACAAGATTGTGAAAGTAATCCTGCTCGTCAATGTCACAGCAAATGAGCTCATATTGAGCTTATAACTTCGAAGCTGAGATCCCCGAATTGTCACTCCCATGCTTCAACCGCTGTGTCATCTCCTTTGGGACTATGTACCATATAGCAATATCTTTTCAAACTACCAAAAACTTAGTTATGTGACCAAAATAAAAGATCAAGTTCTATTTATAAAATCTCTGCCAAAGTCTAAGCTCTCAAACTTCCCATACCAATTTCACTCTTTTTTTTTTTTTTTTTTGGAAACTGGTAACTTTACTTCTCATAAAAATTTCTAAGCCCACACCTGCCATAAGGAGTTCTTTTGTGATTATTATATCAGTCAGCTTGCACCCACACCTACCAGGTTTATCATGTAAGCAAAAGCAGAAATTTTCCAGTATATACTATATACAACTTAGCAATTCATCACAAAAAAACAACATGAATTCTTGAATTCACCCTAATATACTCTTCATCCTAGTTGTCATTTCTAATTGCCAGTAAACGATTTCCATAAAGCAAAAAAGAAGAGAGACAGACAGAGACAAAGTATGAATGGCTATTAGAGCCGGTAGCTAATAATCCTATAACTTGCATTTGCATAATGTACTTCTGAAAGCAAGAGATGCAAGGATTGGAATCATGCACCACACTACACATTTGTACTCTAGGAGATGATCCATATGAAGAGTAAGATTTGATTCAGAATTGTTGCCACTGTTTCATTTATAAACGTGACAACATATATTAGAAGATGACTATCTTAAAAAAAATCAAGCCACAGGAAAAGACCTCATACAACAACAGCAACTACTACTACTACACCTCAATCACAAGCACAACAAAGACCTCATGCCACCATAAAATCTTTGGTTTTCCAAATGCAAATAAACAGTAAGGTACATGAAAATATGAAAGATATCACCTCAAAGTCTTTCTTTTCATCCTTGAAGCTAGGGTTCTCACACCTCTCCTCTTCCTTCAGCAAAGGGGACACAGCCTTTGATTTTGTAAACTCAGAAGGTGTATTAGGAATCCCATTTTCCGGATAAAGATCAGAACCTGGTAGCCTCTTCCGCTTGTAAGTTAAGAACACTTTTTTCCGAATCATTAGGTTATTGAAAGGTCAGACAGAGAGATGCAGATACTTCCACAGCAAACTTAAAACAACTTGAATTGCAAAGTCGTTGACTTGAAGCTGAAGCTAGAAGATATATATGCTGCAAAAATCATGAAAAGAAGTTACATCAAAATGACATCATGTGAGCTCAACATTATTGGAACCACTTTTCACCTCATCAAGGACTCGTTATTGAATTATAAAAATGTGCTTTTTACAATCTTGGCAGACAAAAAGGGAGGAACAACAACAACAACAACATTCCCAGTGTATTCCCACATAGTGGAGTCTGGGTAGGGTAGAGTGTACGCAGAGCATACCACTACCTCAGATAAAGTAGAGAGGTTGTTTTCAATAGACCGCCGGCTTAGGACCGATAGTAGTATAATAAACACAAATCATAAATGCATATAAACTAGTAACGTCTACAAAATAATACTACAGCTACAAGATAATACTAAAAACTATCTATCCGAAATCATAGACATCACTCAATACCACGAACAAGAAACTTCAGACACAAATAAAGAACACTCCCCTATTGTTACCGACGCACTCTCATCCCCTAACCCTCTACCCTAATCCAGGTTTTTCACACCTTCCTATTAAAGGTCATGTCCTCCGTAAGCTATAACTGCTCTATATCATGCCTAATCACCTCCCTCCAGTATTTCTTTAGCCTACCTCTACCCCGCTTAAAACCATCCATAGCCAGTGTCTCACATCTCCGGAATGGAGCATCCGAACCCCTCCTCATCACATGCCCAAACCAACGTAACCTTACTTCTCGCATCTTATCCTTCACCGAGGCCACTCCCACCTTCTCTCGAATAATCTCAGTCCTTACCCTATCTTTCCTAGTATGGCCGCACATCCATCGCAACATCCTCATCTCTGTCACCTTCAACTTTTGGATATGGGAGTTCTTAATTGTCCAACATTCCACTCCATACAACATAGTCGGCCGAACTGCCACTCTGTAGAACTTCCCTTAAAGCTTCAGGGGCACCTTCTTATCACATAAAACTCCCGAAGCGAGCCTCAATTTCAACCACCCAACCCCAATACGATACGTGACATCCTCATCAATCTCACCATTGCCCTGAATCATAGACCCCAGATACTTGAAACTCTCCTTCTTCTGAATGGCCTGAGAGTCCAGCTTTACAACCACATCAGCCTCCGGCAACACATCACTAAACTTACACTCCAAGTACTCCGTCTTGATCCTACTTAACCGAAATCCTTTAGACTCGAGGGTTTGTCTCCAAATCTCCAACTTATCATTTACTCCTCCCCGAGTCTCGTCAATCAAAACCACATCATCGGCAAATAATATACACCAAGGTACCTCCCCTTGAATATATCGCGTCAAAACATCCATCACCAAGGCAAATAAAAAAGGGCTAAGAGTCGATCCCTGATGCAACCCTATAAAAACCGGAAAGTGCTCACCCGAGTCTTCGCGCCATCATACATGTCCTAAATCGACCTAATGTACGCCATGGGCACCCCTCTAGCCCCCGAGCACCTCCATAAGAAACATTTACTCTTCAACCTAAAACCATTGCAATAACCATATATTTTGAGCTAGTATGTTCAATTCAACGACGATGGTTATAAGAAAAAAAGGCAGTCCAGTGCAGTAGAGCTCCCGCTAAATGCAGGGTCTGGAGAAGGGCCGGATCACAACAGTCTATCTTACGCAACCTTACCTTAGATTTCTGCAAGAGTTGTTCGACGGCCAGAACCCTTGCCCTCTTGGTCACTTTACTAGTTACTCCAAAGCTCCCCTTCTCAAGAACGATGGTTATAGGAATTCCTAAATAAGCAGGAGTAAAACAGAACTTACAGCTAAAACTTTTCAGAATTCACAACTTATCAAGCGCTTATTATCAACAACATTCGTTAAACTTAGCAGACTCCAAAGCATCTTTTAACATGCCTAACTGTAACTACCATTATTTATCTTCTTGGCCGAAACATTTAAAAATAACACACACAAAAAAAAATAATAATGATAAATAGCTTAGACCCAACTTAGAGGACCAAGAAATTTGAAGTACCAACATGCACGTCTTCTCATTTTTGTCAAAAGAATGAACAAAAAGAAATACCCGAAGGGAAGGGAAAATAAAGTTGGTACTCCCAAGGCAGCAGACAATTCAAAAAATAAAAGCATGCGTCAGCAACTAGAGTGATTAAAATGTAATTTTCCCACTTGAAAAGCTCAAAATAAGGGGGGGGGGGGGTGGGGGGGGGCGGGGTGGGGGGGGGGGGGGGGAACAAAGGATAATGAGTACTCTACACTGTATATATACACACTCAAAGCAAAGCATAATTTGACATCTTTCTAAAAAAGTAGAAGAGTTGGAATAAGGAGTAAGAAGTTACGGAGATACTCGCCGGCGATAAGGGGAGTTAAAGGGAGAGAATGAAAACTTTCCGACAGCAAATCTCTGTTCAGAGTGTCTAGTTGTACTGAGAATTGTCTTCTCTAGAGTACTGTGCGATTAAAGGGTAGGAGAGATAGTATGTATGCTCTCTTTTTGGTCTCTTTCAGTATTCAGCTTTTTCTTTATGACACAAAAAATTAAAGTAAAAAAGGTAAATTCACTCCAAGATGGGTTAAAATTAAATGTACAACTTTTTTTGTTTTACTTTCTTTCTGTGTTTATACACGGAAAAAACAGTGTTCTCATTTCCGGGTTATGATCGAAACATCTAATCTTCACAATTATTCTTCATTAAGTTAGTATTTGATGTAAATTTTGAATGGAAGGATTTTCAAATATTTATTAGATTATGAATTTAATCAAAATTTAAAATATGATCTTTAAATATTTTTAAATTTTCAAAAATTGGTCCAATTTTTCATATTTCTACTCACAAAACTTTAAATTCTTTTTAATTGAAATGCTTCTCAAAACATAATCTTAAATTCCAAAAGTCACTATTTCAAAAAATCAAATTTTCAAATTTCAAATTACAACTTTAAAATCTAAGACCAAATAGAATCTACTATTCTTCTCATAGTTTTTTGCTCTTAATTTTTCTTATCTAAAAAATAGAAATAAATGAGATTCAAACGGAAAGTAGTTAATTTTAGCTTGGGGAATAAATACTCTCTCCATTTCAAGTTCTTTGGCACCCATCATAAAATAATTATTTCTATTTACTTGTTGAGTTTATGAAATCAAAAAAATTCGATTATATCTTTTTTCTATCCTTGGTATTAAGGACCCGTTTGGCAATGAAAATAAAAAATATATTCACTTTATTTGGTATTTTTAAAATGAAAAATAGAATTGAAGTTGTGTTTGCCTATAGTATTTTAGAAATAGGGTATTTTTAAATTTAAGAAAAAATAAAAAGTGAATTTTAGAAAAAAGAAATTGGAGTTTTATGAAATTGAGTTATTTTATGAAAATAAAAAATTTAGATTCTTTTTAAAAAAATAAATCAAAAAATGCAAAAACTTAATCTAGAAATAGTGAACACACGTTTTTAGGTATTTTATAAAAATTCAAATATTATGAGAACATATTACAAAATATTGTGAATAATATTCATGGCCTAACTCCTACTAAATAACTACATAAAGTAGTTGCAGTTAAATTAAGGGTCCTTTGGTATAATGGATTGGATAAGTGGGGATATCCCATTAATTAGGATATTTTATGGGACTATTTTGTAACACCCTCCACATGAGATAGTAGTTTCACCATTTTAATTCAAATGGTGGATAAAATAGTTTCAGGACTAATTATGTCACGATCTAAAATTTGGGGCTATGATGACACTTATCACGGCCCACCCTTAATAAGTAAGTCAAATTCTAAGATTTAAGAGAATTAAAAAAATAACAATAATAAATGATGAGACTTTTAAAACGAAGTCAGACCCTAAAACATAAGTCAAAGCGAAGTCTGAAAGAAATCACAAATCCAATCGCAAAATATGGCATCATAAGTAGAGCATCTAATAATAAAATTGAGTCTAAACATAACATTTGTCTCCGAAATAACTAAAGACATGAATAAAAATAGGATAAGGCCTAAAAATGACTCTGGACGCCTAGAGTATGACAGTACCTCGAGTCACCAACTATCTATGAACTTAGCCACCTCACGTAGTGCTTGTATTAGAATCTGCACAGAAAGGGAACAGTAGAGATGAGTACGCTCCACTTGTACTTATTAGGTATCATAGGCCAACTGAGCAAAGCAGAAAATAAGATAAATAAAATAACACTATGAGCACATCACCTGCAAGCAAAAAGTCCCAATTAATAGCTTACACCGTCTTCACTAACAGTTTCTAATATATAAACAGAAATGAAAATAACACAAATATACGTGACAATAAACTGAAACTAAGCACAAGTCAAGGAAACTAAAGAAATCAAGAAAGATATGTGTGAAATTTCAATATAATGTGGATGGGATGAATGATAAAATTCATCCCATGACTTTCTGTACAAATCCACTGAGCTCGTAACTCCCAGGTAGGACTCTGTCGGATTCGAAATTAAGAGGGCGTCATGCGAAAGTTTAGAGTTTGCAAACCATGGAAGACGATAATTCAAATGACAAATAAAACAGTACTAAAAAGACATATTATTGATATGATTTGGTCAAACGACCTACATATTAAAAATAATATTGAAAAACTTAAAACCTATTGGGAGAAATCTCTCCCTAAACAAGACTCTTTAAGGACTACATTTTGGATGTTATTGTGTTATGGTATGAGAAGAGGAGGTCTTCTATTTATAGAGTTCCAAAATATTTCTTCCAAGAAAGAGGTTTTTCAAATATGGAAAAGTTTTATAGTTTCCTTTCAGGAAAGTAAAAGTAATTATGGTATTGCTTTTATTTTTATTTCAAGAAAAGTAAAACTTAAACTTGGTAAAAAAATTAGGGAAAATCCTAATAAATCTCTCCTTTTTGGCTTGATTTTCTTCACTTGATCTGCCTTCTTCACATCTTTGATATTTGTTCTTCACATAGTCTTCATCACTGCTGCTTGGCATGCTTAAAATGGAGCTTTCAGGTTTAAAAATATATTAACCCTTTCCGGTTAAAAATATTGGAGCACTTTATAGGGTTAAAAGTAAGTTTTATTTTCAAATATGTAACAGCAGGATTATTGAAAATATGATTAACAACTGTCTCTACATGTAGTTTTTTTTTTTTACAAAAATCTTCATTATCGTCAAGTTGGTTTCAACTTTGATCTCAACATGTCCTCAATTTGAACCATTGGACCATTGAACCATATGTTCTATTACCACTTCTTGTGTTTGAAGTCAAGAGGGTGTCATGCAAAAGCTTAGAGTTTGCAAATCATAGAAGACGATAATTCAGATAAAAAATAAAACAATACTAAAAAACATATTATTAATATGGTTTGGTCAAACGACCTACATATTGAAAATAATATTAAAAAACTTAAAACCTATTGGGAGAAATCTCTCCCTAAACAAGACTCTTTAAGGACTACATTGTGGATGCTATTGTGTTATGATATAAGAAGGAGGGTCTTCTGTTTATAGAGTTTTAAAACCTTTCTTCCAAGAAAGAGGTTTGCTAAATATGAAAAAGTTTTAGTTTTCTTTCAAGAAAAGTAGAACTTAAACTTGGTAAGAAAATCAGGACAAACACCCTAACAGAGTCATGGGGTTGGGGGGGAGGGGGGTTCATAATCCATATACTATATCTTATATCTTAATCTCAACTCATCTCTCTGGCTCGTGTTCATGGCGAAGATTTTCTTAAAAGTACCTCATTTTCTTTTTAAAATAGTGTTTCTCAATGGAAACAGTATATCATGAATGTATATATATGGAATGAGGATGTAATGCTTACAATCTACTCAATATAATGATATCCAATTCATCCAACATGTATATATATAAGTGAGCCCAGAAATCAACTCAATATGTCCACAATTCAAGATCATCAACTCTAATTAAACACCATTAGAATAAATACATTATTAATTATCAACCCCTAAATCGGATATTTCTATCATGATAAAGGCAACTAATGCTCAAATAAGTCCTATATTAGAAAAATAACTCCCCCCACGGACACCATATCTACAATAAAGGCATTTAAATACACAGATAAAACCAATAATGTCAAATAAAGTCCCCACACCTGCAACACAATATCAGATACCACAAGTCAACAACAACAAATATAGGCCCTACACGGGCACACAATAGTAATAATAATCTCGAGATTTAGACCTCACAATTATTTTTTCTAACCCATAGCATGTTTTACTTATTTATTAACTACCTAACTCAATTTAAAAGAAGTTAAGCTATATCTACCTCAAAATGATGAAATCCCGATCTAAAGTATTTTAACACAGAGTTTTCCTCTTAAGAATGACCTCAAAATCAACTACAACATTCAAATATAGCTTATATGCATTAAAAGAAAGTTTACGATATCCATATTGACCATATTTGGATCAGGTCCAAAATAAGTTTGAAACAAAAGGATAAAACTAAATTTTGTTTTAAAAACACATTCCTCAAGGTTATATGAGTCCACATGAGAAAATCTACACAAAATGGGTTAAAACGAGGTCTAAATCAAAGAAAATCCCTTCTTAAACTTTAGCGGTGAAATTTCATTTTGAAATTATGATTTAGAGTTATTTCTTATTAAGGTTTGGGATCTTACCTAAGCTCAAATAGTGAAAAAACCCTAAAAAATTGCTCAAACTCAAAACTTAAGGGTTTGAAAATGGAGGGAAAACATGAAAATGAGTTTTTATATTGTTTAGTGAGCAGTTCCTCGTGAATGCGGTCAATCTTTCATATTTGCAAGGGTAAATGTTGACCGACCAATGAAATTAACCTTTGCATTCGTGGCTAGGGCTTCGCGTTCGCGGAGATCCAAGACCCAAACCTTCGTGTTTGAAATGAAGGAATAATTTCTTCTTCGTATTCATGGCTAGAGGCTCGCATTTGCAAAGATGGTGACCTCATTCACCAGATATCAATTATCATCTGATTTGCATGGTTTCCAACATCTCCAAATGGACCCTCAAAATTCGTTTGAGATCCGACAAAAATAAACTATATATGCTACTAGAATAATTTTGATGTTCTAGACTCAATGGCAATGACGGATTTTTTAAAAAAGAACTATTTTTATTGAATTGACCCTTGAGATTCTTTTTTCACTATTTTCCAAAATGAAAGATCAAAATGAGATGTAAAGGTCCCAAGCTAGAATCAACCGCATTACTAATCAAAATTTTCATCCGAGACTGAAAACAATAAATGTTCACCGAATTCAATTATATGGCTTATCAAGCCTCTAAAAATCATAAATTTGCGCAAATCATTTTCAACCACATTAGAAACGATGCCAACCACCCCTAAACCCCAAAATCAACATATAGCAACTACAGAGAAGGACAAAATAGTCAAAAGACATAGAAATAGAGAATTCACAAATTCAGGTCATTACAGCATCCACCACTTAAATTCTAGTTCCTCTTCAAACTAAAAGGCAAGAAAATATCTAAATCGATAAAAAGCTTAGGGTAACTACTATATATGTCGACCTCGACCTCTCAAGTAGCCTCTTCAACAAGATGGTATCTCCACTAAACCTAACCACAAGAATATCTCTAACATAAAATCGTCTAACATCCTTGGCTAAAATGGAGACTGGTTTCTCAACAAAGTTCAACTTCCCATCTAACTGAACCGAATCCTAATGAAGCATATAAGATCATTCAAAATATAGCAATGGAGCATAAATATATGAAAAACTGGATGAATAGCTGAAAAGTTTAGAGGTAATTCCAACTCATAAGCATCCACTCCAAGAGTTTGAAGAATCTCAAAAATGGTCCAATGTACCTCAGGCTGGCTTTCCTCTGTTCACAAACCTCATCACTCCCTTCATGCTCGACATATGAAGAAAGACTCAATCATTAATCCCAAACTTCAAGGTACTAAGCCTACAATCCACATAACTTTTTTGCCTACTTTGGGCTGCCCAAAGCCTATCCTGAATCACCCGATACCACAAAGTTTAACCTTTGAGGTCTCAAACCAACCAATATAAGATTGACAACCCTACCATACAATGCTTCAAAAAAGGCCATCTTAATACTAAAATGATAGCTATTATTATAAGTAAACTCTACCAAAGTCAAATATTGCTCCCACTAACCTCTGAAGTCTATAACACACACGCGAAATATATCCTTAAAAACCTGAATAGTCCACTCTAACTGTCCATCGATCTGGGGTAGAAGTTGCGCTAAGGTCAACCTAAGTACCCAATTTCTCTTAAAAAGTCTACTGAAAGGTAGAAGTGAACACCAAGCATCTATCTAAAATAATAGACATAAAAACTACATAAAGATGAACTATCTCACGATCATAGATATGGGTTAACTTCTCAGCACTAGATGAGGTCTAAATATAGATGAAATGGACTGATTTGGTCAGCTAATCCACGATGACCCAAATAATGCCAGAACCACAAAAAGTACAAGGCAACCTGTTGACACCCAATTTTCGCTCTCCTTGCTTAAAATTAACGTCTTCGGGCCTCCTGGTCGGTAAAAGGAACAAAATACAATTTTCACATATTTTTGCAATTGTTAATAAATTATTGATATTCATTCTTACTTTAGGACTTTATCAATTTATTTTTTATATTTCTACTTTTTATAATTTGCTGATTTTTTATCAATTTAGTATCTTTTAACATTTTTTACAATCATCTGCACACGTGCAGGACATGACATCACATTTTTATAGTATTTTTAAATTAATTATATTTTAATAATTTTAATAGTCTTTACATTTTTATGTAATTACATATCAATACCTATATTTTTGTACATTTGTCACAACCCGCAAAAGCTGAGTCAGATCAATTATTTTAATACACATAGAAACAAATCAATCAAGTCAAGGTCTCGTCATCTTTATGAAACATGGCTTTGTTTCACCTACTACCCAAATTTAAGGGATTTGTTAAGAAAAAGTAGATGTTATATACTTTTTTTCCTTTTTAAATACCCAACATACATACACTTACCCAAAAAAATGAGATTGTGTTATCTCTCTAAACTCACATTTCTCTCTTCTTTCTCTCTAAAAAAAAAAACAACCAACGACGCCCTCTCCTTCCTTCTCCATTTTGTAGCTAGCTCGTCGGAGGTGGTGATCGGTGAGCTTTGAGCTCCAGCCGCGCCACCACCACGCCCTTCTCCCACTGATCTTTATTTTTTTCTCTATTTCTGCTGCTCCATCGCTGGCTCGCCGGATGTGACTACTGACGAGTTTGGGCCGAACAAAGCCACTTCTCACACCGCCCCCTTTGCCCTTTCACTTCTTCCTGTCGCCTTCGCTGGATTTAACCATCGATGACTAGTGAACAACACCACAGACACTGCCTTGTTGGAAAATAGCCAGATCTGACCGGTTTGTGCTTCTCTACCGTTGCTCCAGCATCTGTCGTTGAAGCAACACCCATCTTTCTCTTAGTTAATATGTGTTTTTACAGATTTGTGTTATTTGGGGTGCTCTAATATTTTTTTCTTTCACTTTTGTTGGGATCTTTTGACATTTTTACGACTTAGAATTTTTCGACAAAATTTTAGTTGTCCCCACTGAGCAACACTGCTTTGGGATCTATTTATGACTATTTTGAGTAATTGTTGTTGTATTTACATATTGGCTTGGACATTTGGATTGGTTATTGTTTTGTCCACATATAGACGACTTTGTCAATCTTTTTATGGTTCTATTTAGTTCCATACTGTATTTGCAAATCTGAGACTGTATTACTAATTTGTGAATGAGCTACACTGATAAGAAATAAATACTACACTGATATCGATCGATGACATTATCTTTCCTTTAGGTTTTTTAGGCCACCCCAATACAAAAGACAGATTTTATTTTCTCAAGTTTACTTATTTTATATTAGACATCAAATTTTGCCGATGAAGAAATTCTCTATTGATTTTCGAGGTCTTTACAAATAAAAAGACAGATATTACGTATATAAATACGTAGTAAAATAAATAAATTCAAACAATGATGAAATCTTTATAAATCTTTTTAAAACTTTATTTGAGCCCACTTTTTAACAAAAATTATACTTTTAAATGCATATATGCATACATACCTTTACAATTTATTTTGTTATTATTTATTTGTTACTAACATTGTTATTACAAGTGTTTATACGAGTTATTGAGAATACTCCTTGGGAATGACATTAAAAGAAGACCTTAAATTTTGTGTTTGTATTTTGAAATTTTTATACTTGTACAAATATTATCATAGTGAAATTTTATTTTTGGGGCGTTGGGAAGGGATGTTCTCTA
The DNA here is from genome assembly GCF_002878395.1 of Capsicum annuum. Taxonomy (NCBI): domain Eukaryota; kingdom Viridiplantae; phylum Streptophyta; class Magnoliopsida; order Solanales; family Solanaceae; genus Capsicum; species Capsicum annuum. The sequence continues at coordinate 154,327,231 of NC_061122.1, read as the reverse complement.
TTTATATAAACTTCACCACGCGTTTAGGTGAACTTCGGCTGTTTATATTTAAACAAAAAAGAATTAAATTAATTTAGGTATTTAATCAAATAAAATTAAAAATACTTTCTTTTACGAATTTCTTTTCATTTTCAAACATATTCTTATGTACTTTGGTTACATGCCTCTTACATACTTTTACGTTCATATTCTTTATGATGACATATGTAATTTATACACACTTTAAATATAGATTATTTTAAAACACATTGTATATTCATATTTATAAATATCATTTTTTTCCTTCATCTTTTAATAAACCTAAGTCTGGCCGGGAACCACATTTGTGGATTCTGAAGGGTACCTAATCCCTTCCCTTCGGAATAATTTGAACCCTTACTTGGAATCTAAAATGGTTTTGCAGATTAAATAAAATCACACTTGTTAAACAATAAATAGTTTTCCTATTTTTTCCTTAAAAATTAGGTGGCGACTCTGTACAAAATTAATTCTTTTTGAGTCCATAATGTCATGCTCGTTTTGACCTTAGGTAAAAATAAGGTATAATACAATCCACTCATAAAATCCTTAATGATACGCTCCCACTTTTAATTAGGAATGGGTAATATCTGAAGCAAACCACCTGGTCTCTAATGCTCTGCATTCAACTGGTGACAAAATAAATAACGAGCTACAAAATCCACCACATTCTTCTTCATACCACCCCATCAGTAAAGTTGCTTCAAATCATAATACATTTTGGTCACACCTGGTTGGATAGAATGCTTGTAACAATATGTCTCTTCCAAAATCAATCTTACCCATCCACCAACCCTCGACACACAAACTCGACCTCAAATCCTTAAAACATCATCAAAATCAAGAAATGTCTCTTTAGCCTCGTCACTCATCACCTTATCTTGAATCACCCTCAAACTCTCAATATTAAATTGGTGAGCTTAAATTAGCTCCATCAAGGAAGATCTAGAATCAACAAAGCCTAAAACACATCTGTGTATCAAATATCAAGCCTAACCATCTGGTTAGCTATAAACTGAACATCCAAGGCTAAATGCCACTCCGAGTCAATAGATGAGCTAAACTCTCAATACGAGATGACTTTCGGCTTAAGGAATCCGCAACCACATTAGCCTTGCTCGAATGACACAAAATAGTGAGGTCATAATTCTTAAATAACTCAAGCCAATGTCACTGTCTCATATTAAGATCTCATTGTCTAATGGAATACTGAAGTCTATGATGGTCCGAGAAGATCCTGCATGGAACTCCATAAAAGTAATGACGCCACAAATTTAACACAAACACTACGACTGTGAATTCCAAATCATGGGTAGGATAATTTCTCTCATAAGGCTTTAACTGACGAAAGGCATAATCAATTACCTTACCATCTTGTATCAACACCGCATCCAAACCAACACCAGAAGCATCACAAAACATGATAAAATCCTTAATATCCTTGGAAAAAGTAAAGATAGGAACTGAAGTCAACAACTCTTTAAGCTTTTGGAAGCTCTTCTTACATGCATCAAGCCGTTAAGAAAACACCTTTTTCCTAGTCAACTTGGTCAAAAGAGCCATAATAGATAAGGAACCCTCTATAAAACACCAATAATAACACACCAAACCAACAAAACTCCAAATATCTATAGGAGAAGTAGGTTTAGACTAATCACGAATTGCCACTATTTTTGTTGGATCAACCATAATACCATCCTTGGTCACCACATGACCAAAGAAACAGATAGAATCCAACCAAAACTTACACTTAGAAAACTTAACATACACTTCTCATCATGAAACCTCTAACATACAATCTTCAAATGCTTTACATAATCAACCTCACTCTTGGAATAAACTAAGATGTCATCTATAAATATAATCACAAAGGAGTTAAGATAGAATATAAACACCTACTTCTTCAACTCCATAATGCTACTGGGGCATTGGTTAATCCAAAAAAATAACCATGAACTCATAATGATTGTATTGAGTCTGAAAAACCATCTTCGAAGCATCAAAGCCCTACTATTCAACTAGTGATAACCAAATCACAAATCAATCTTAGAAAACACCAAAACTCCCCGAAGCTGGTTAAAAAGATCATCAGTGCGAAGAAGATGGTACTTGTTTTAATCGTCATTTTGTTCAACTGCCAATAATCAATGCACATACGTATAGAATTATCATTCTTCTTAATGAATAAGACTAGAGCTCCCCAAAAAGATACACTAGGTCTAATAAATCCCTTACTTAATAAATTTTGTAACCGCTTTTCAATTCCTTCAACTCAGCCTGGGCTATCCTATAAGGAGGAATAAAAATGGGCTTGGTGTCCCACCCCATATTAATAGCAAAATCAATATAATGATTAATAGACATACTGGCATATTCATTAGAAACAACATGAACTTAGGAACAACTTGGATATAACTAAGAAAGGTGGTGAGACCATACTAGTATTATGGATATAAGCTAAATAAGACAAATACTCCTATTTATTATACGACGAGCACAAAGTAAAGATATAACACCTTTCGACCCTAAATAAGCATCCCCTTCCAAGCTAACCTCGACACACTTGACGTAGCAAAGGCCACAACCTTGACAAAATAGTCCAAAATATCATGACAAAAATCTAACCAATCCATACTAAGATAACATCAAAATTAAGCATATCTAGGACAATCAAGTCTACCCAAGTCTCATGGCCCGCAAGTAACCACACAAGATCTATACGATCAACTATTAAAGAATCTTTTATAGAGGTAGAAACATGAAGAGACATATCAAGAGGCTCACATGCATTATCAAAACCAGAAGCCAAATATATAGACACATAGGTGAAGGTCGACCTAGGGTCAAATAATACGAAAACAAATATGTAGCAAGCAGGGATGATACCTGTAATAACAACATCAAAGGCCTCTACCTCGAGTCTAGAATGTATAGCATAATACTGTCCATGTTCACTCCAGGACTGATTAACCCCATGACTACCACCACTAACACCTATACCTCTACCTCAAGCACCTCTAGCAGTACCCCTACCACTTTGTGAAATACCTCTTACTGTCGATATAGGAATAGGTTTGAAAAATACATCGAGGACAACCCTTATCCACATGGCTAAAATTGTCACTTACAAAACACCATCTACGACCTAACTCAATTTGAGGAGGCACAACTGCACTAGAACATTTACCCTGGCTCAATGTCTGGATACTTGAAGTTACTAAACCTAAAGTTCTACCACCCAATCCTTATAAAATGGCCTGAACTAGCCTACCATGATAACTATGGGAACCTTCACTTAAGAAATTGCTACCTCGAGAGGCATGCCGACTAAACTCACTATGATGACTCACCTTCTTTGTGCCTCATCGAGTCTCTTAGATAGTAAAATCCTTTATCTTGGTATGCTCAATAATACTCTAGAAAGAAGCCACTGAAATGACCATCTAAGCTATAGCCAACTAATAAGCACCATCTGACCCCTTTACAAACTTTCAAATTCTCTCAGACTCGATGGAGATCTAGTAACTGAATATCTAGATAAAATATAAAAATGAGGCTCATACTTAGCAATAGTCTTGGAGCCCTTCTCCAAGTGATAAAACTTATCAAGAATTTGATCTCCCAAGCTATATAGTATAAACCTCTCTAAGAAGGACTCAAAAAATTAAGTTTAAGTCATGGCAGGCAAATCTAAAGGTCTACAACTAGCATACGATCTCCACCAATCCCTAGCCACATCCATCAACTGATAGGTAGTATAAGGAATTTTATGAGACTCAAGGGATCTAAGATTATGTAACTTGTCCTGGAAATCAATCAAAAACTCATAGGCATCCTCATAATAGCTCCACTAAACTTGGGAAGACCCAAGCAAATAAATTTCTTAAATTCTTCTGATCATTAATAGACATAACTGCAGCCAAAGTAATTGGAGGGATATTAAGTCTAATAGGCAATAAATCTAAATGTGAGGGTACCATAGATGATGGTTGTACCCTAGAAGAAGGAATTCCATAAGTAAATATCAACACTGACAGTGGAACAATACCTAGAAGTTTGAAGAATACCATGTACACTATAGGGAACACCCTCTAAGTGACTCAAGAAACAAATAATGTCAACTGCACCCTATGTCCTGGGCTATCTCCATATCACTTGTCAGATAATTATTCCTTGATTACATAATCTCAAGATTAGGAAAGGCCTCAAGAGCATGTCCTCTAGCTGGGGCAGCTCCTAGTGTTAGTCCTCTACTTTTGGATTTTCCAAGATCCCTACCTCGCCCTCTGGTCTGGGATCTATCCTCGGGTGCTGGATCAGTATCCCTAGCCCCTTGAGATCAAGTTCGCACTATTTGTTAAAAAAAGAGCGAAACACAAATTAAAACATCGGCATAGACAACTCGCATGACTAGGAATTAATAGTAGAAAATTTTTTCCTAAATATATCTTATAGCCTCTTTAAATAGATATAAACATCTACTATCGATCCTCGAGACTCTACTAGACATCCTACTCTTACACTTATGAGACTGGTAAACTTGGCTGCTCTAATATCAATTTGTCACGACTTATAATATGGGGTCATGATGGCATTTATCATGGTCCATCCTTGATAAGTAAGTCCAAATCCCAAGAGTAAAGGCAATTCAAAAAACAATAATAAAATAGAACATGACGAGACTTCTAGATTGAAGTCAGGCCCTAAAACATAAGTTAAAGCAAAAGTCTGAAAGAAATACACAAATCTAATCCAAAACTTAGTAACATTAGTACATAGCATCTAATAATACAACTGAGCCAGAAATATAACATCTGTCTCCAAAATAACTAAAGACATAAATAAAAATAGGATAAGGCTTTGAAATAACTCTATACACCTAGAGCATGCCAGTACCTCGAGTCACCAACTACCTCATCCATGAACTCAGCCAACCGCGTAGTGCTCATACTAGGATTTACATTAAAAGGGCACAATAGGGATGAGTACGATCCACTTATGCTTAGTAGGTATTATAAGTTAAATGAGCTAAGAAAAAAAATAATATTAGTAAAATAATACTATAAGCACGTCACCTTCAAGTAGAAAAATCCCAAATGGTAGCTCACATCGTCTCTACTAACAGATTCTAATATATAAATAGAAATAAAAATAACATAAACATATGCAATGATACACTGAAACTAAACATAAGTCAAGAAAACTAAGGAAATCAAGAAAAATATATGTGTAAATGCAATGCAATACAATGTGGAAGGGATGAATGATGAAAGCCATCGTATGAATTTTTGTATACACTCACTGAGTTTGCAGCTACTTGGTAGGACCTATGGGGGTTTCATAACTCATATACCATATCTCATATCTCAATCTCAACTCACCTCTTTGACTCGTGTTCACTGTGAGGTTTTTTAAGTGTCTCATTTTCTTTAAAAAATAATATTTCTTAATGGTGTATTTCATGAATGTATATGTATAGAATGAGGATGTAATACTCACAGTCTACTCCATATGATGATATTCATTCCATTCAACACCTATATATATAAGTGAGCCCAAAAAAATTGAATATGACCTTAATTCATGATCATCAACTCCGATTAGGCACCATCAGAATAAATATGCATGTAAGACATCGTTAATATAATATCAATCCCTAGCTCGGGTATTTCTATCATGATAAAGGCAACCAATGCTCAAATAAGACCTATATTAGTAAAATAAGCCTTGCATTAGCATCATATCTAGAATAAAGATATTTAAATGCACAGATAAGGCCAATGATATCAAATAAATTCCCCACACATGAAACACATAATATCAGATATCACAAGTCAACAACAACTAAATATAAACCCCCACATAGACACACAACATTAATAATAATCTCAAGATTTAGACCCCATAGTTATTATCCCCAACCTAAAACTTTCTTTACTTATATATTAACTACCCAACTTAATCCGAAAGAAGTTAAGCCATAACTTACCTCAACAAAAATAAAATATGGGTCTAAAGTGCTTCAACATGAAGATTTCCCATTACGAACACTATTAGAATTAACTACAACTTTCAAATATATTATCCACACGTTAAAAGAAAGCTAACAATACCAATATTGCCCATATTCAAGATGAGTCCAAAATGGGTTCAAAAAGTAAGTTAAAAAATAAAAGGGGTAAAATAGAAATTTTATTTTAAAAATACATTCTCAAGGTTATAGGAGTCGACAGGAGAAAACTCATGTAAAACACATTAAAATAAAGTCCAAATCAAAGAAACCCTTTTTAAGTGAAAACTCTAACTTTTGAAATCATGATTTAGAGTTATTATTTGATGATATAATTGGTGATAATAATGAGAATAAGGTTTTAGACCGTACCTAAGCTAAAATGGTGAAAAAACCCTAAAAACTGTACAAATCCAAAGTTTAGGTCCAAAAATAGAGGAAAAATATAAAAATAATTTTTTATACTATTTAGTGAACAGTACCTCAGAATGCGATCAACCTGTCACACTGGTGGGGGAAACACTGGCCGACCAACTATATTGGCCTTTGCATTTGCGACCTGCTATATCTTTTTTTATGATGATCATCTAACAAAAAGGGACCAGGTCTCTGGGTATTCATAGAAATATATAGTTATCACATGGCCTGCACAGTTTTGTCGTCCAGTGTAACAAACTGCACAGGTGAGATGTGTACCATTTAGGATACTTGGCCTAATTAGATTTTTTCCCTAATCATTATTCCACTATAAATAGAAAAGAATGCTTCTTAATTGGTAAGTTTTCGTAAATCAAAATATAGAAGAGGGGAAAAGGAAAAAACTCAACTTTGTAACATTGCTCAAGTTCTTAATTTTTGTATGTACTAAAAGAGTGAGTGTTCTTGAGTCAAGTCATGGTCTGTGATTGAATTACTCATATTATAAGAGTAATTATTTCTTTGTGTTCTTGAGAGTGCTCAGATAAAGTTACCTGAGTTTGATATTGGTTAGAGTTATCAATATCAAGGTGAGTTCTCGGCAGAGTTGTTAAGGTAGGTTTGTAATAGAGTTGTTACAAACTAGACGAGCCTAGTGTTAGGTTCACATCAAGTCTATAATTAAGATTTTGATTATAGTGGATTGTTGAGCGCTTGTGAAGGTAAGTCATGATTTTTCCTCCCTTGAGCGAGGTTTCCATGTTAAATACTGTGTTTTTTACTTTTCTTCAAGGTTTTAGTTTCTCAGTGCTTTACTATTTTATTGCTTGTGTCTGAATGTAAGGGAACTAGCCCCTCATAGTGAGGTGTAGCCCTTTTATATTTCAACAATTGGTATTAGAGTCAGAACACTCTAAGATGTGACACCTAGAGTGATTTGGTTAGTATGGCTTCTCCACCTAATTTGGGAAAAGGGCAATCTACCACTAGAGCCCCCCCCCCCCCCCCCCACTTTAATGGGCAATTCTATGGGTGATGGAAAACAAGGATGAATGACTTTATTATGGCTGAGGACATTGAGCTGATGGATATAATACTTGATGGTCTTTATATGCCAGTTAGAGAGGTCAAAGAAGGAAACATAACTAGAATTATTGTTTAAAGAAGGAGAGAGTATGATGATAAAGATAGAAAGAAGGTTGAGAAGAATTTCAAAAACTGCTAGTTTATGGTGTAGGACCTGATGAATACAATAGGATTTCTGTTTGTCAAAATGCTAAGGAAATCTAGGATTGCTTGAAAACTGCTCATGAAAGAACCACTGATATGAAGGATTTAAAAGTTCATATACTGACTACTCAATATGAAAACTTCACCATGAAAGAAGGTGAAACTATCCAAGAGATGCATAGCTGATTCACTTTAATCACCAATAAGTTACACTACTTAGGAGAAACAATTCCTTTGTACTAATAGGTGAGAGAAATTTTGAGGGTTCTACCCAAATCCTGTGAAAGCAAAGTAGACGCTATCACTAAGTAAAAGAACCTATAAAATCTCACTATGGTTGAATTTACTGGTAATCTGAAGACAGCTGGACTCAAGAAGTAGTTATGGAAAGAAAGGGAAAAAGTAAAAAGAGAAAAATATTTGGCATTAAAGTATTCTAAGTTAGTTTCAAGTAAAGAAGACATTTATTTTGCCTATTTGGCCAAAGAAATTGTTAGAGAAATAAATAAAAGTGGTTGGTTTCAAAGAAGAGGAAGTAGCAGCAAAAAGGGAGGCACTGTGGAGGTTTGTCACAAATATGAAAGTCCTGAGCATTTCATTAAGGACTGTCCAATGCATAAAATAGAATATCAAGAATATCTCAAGACTAGAGGTGACAAAAGAAAGAACGGGGAACAAGTTCCTATAAAATCAAGAAGTAAGGTTGCAACTGATTATGCAGTGAAACAAGCCTTAGCTATTTAGAGAGATTCCTCTAATGAAGCTGAGAAGATTGCAGATATATTTGTGCTAGCTGTGGAAGATAGTGAGGTTATTTATGATTCCTTATTTGCTCTTATGGCAAGCACTGAAGACAAAAAAACAAAATGAGGTAACTCTCTCTAATATAAAGGAAAATTTAGATAACTACTTTGCAAGAAAGATAAAAAAGTTAGAAAATATGTTGATTGATTCTCTATGTGAACTGACTACTGAGAAAAATGCTCTAGAAAAGAAAATAGAGAATTAAGAGCTTGGTTTAATTGATTTAACTCTAATAATTTGCTAAGTTGAAATCTGATAATCTGAGTTTATTGCGTCAACTGAAGAAAGTAAATGATTCTAATAATAAAGGGAAGAAAAAAGCTTTAAGGATTTAGATTAACTTTAAATATAAACTGAGAGATTCTCAAAATCACCTTATGACTACCCTCTAAAAGATTGAAGAGTTAGAAAGGGACCTGATCCGTCTAAGGAAAAAACTTAACAAATCCATAAAATAGACCACATCCTCACAAATCCTTTCTAATCTAACTAGTGAAAGTGTCAATAATAGTAAAGAGATTGGATAATAGTACAAAACCCAATCACTTGGGTCTCATGGGAAAGTTGTTCATCATATTAGAAACAGGGTCCACAGACCTCTATGTTCTTATTGTGAAAGAGATGGTCATTTGAAGAAAAACTGTAAAAGTTGGCATAGAGTTAGAATGAGCAGTTGTAGATATATCCGGTAGGGAAATACCTATCCTAAGGGTTCCAAACCTTTGAAAAATATGAAGAAGCTCTCATTACCTATATGGTCCAAGAAAGATTTTATTTCACCCTTGTCTTTCTTCAGGGAACTCAAACTCAAGTGGGTTCCCAAATCTAGAAAATGACTATATTTGCAGGAAAGTAGAGGGGAAAGCACTCATAACTGGTTTATGGATAGTGTATTTTTAAAGCATCTTACTGGAAAGACTGACTGTTTTATCTCTCTCAAGATACTTCAAGGTGTAGGTGCCTCAATAGGAAATGATATAAAGAGTTGTTTTCATAGTATTGGAAAGACTGAAAAATCACTTGGTTATGTAATAAAAGATATGTACTATGTGAATGGTCTCAAGTACAGTCTTCTAAGAGTGTCTCAAATCTGTAACAAAGGTAATGAAGTAAAATTCTTATCTGGTGGGTGTACTATATCAAGCCTGATGTCTGGAATGATTATTCTCAAAGAAAAAAGGTTTAAGAATATGTATGTGGATGATTTAGAGTCTGCAGAAGATAAGGAATTGACATGCTTAAGTGCTTAAAGTAAGAATGCTGATGTAAGTTTCTCTTTGCTGAACAAGTTGATTTCAAGGGACCTGGTCCATGGCATGTCAAAGCTGAAATTTCCAGGTAAAGGTTTGTAATGCCTATGTTATGGGAAAACAAAATAGGTCTTCCTTTAAGTTAAAGAAGCAAGTAAGTACTTCTAGACCCCTTGAGATACTGCATATAGATCTATGCGGACCTATTAAAGTCCAAAGTAGAGGAAGCAAGAAGTATGTGTTTGTGATTGTGAATGACCACTCAAGGTTCACTTGGACAATATTTTTGAGAACACAAGATGAAACCTATGAAATTTTGGTTATCTTTGCCAAGCAAGTTCAAATAAACCTTAATTGCAAGATTATTGAGTTCAGATCTGATCATGGAATTGGATCTGAGAATTCACAAGTTAAATAATTATGTGTTGAAAATAAAATCAGTCACAAGTTCTATGTCCCAAGGACTCTTCAACAAAATAGATTTTCTGAAAAAAAAACAAGGATCCTCATAAATATTGTCAGGACTATGCTGACTGATAGTGGTCTACTCATCAATAGGCAAAGCATACAGTGTTCTTAACAAAGAAACTCTATATATTGAAGAAGACTGAAGAAAGTTGTTGTAGTGGAGGAGGAAAATATTAATCTTGTATAGGTTAGAGAGGATGAGGACATTGATCCTGATATTGTTGTTACAAATGAGAAAAGAACATAAGAAATTCATGTCTCAGAAAGGAACAGGTCTTCCCATTCTAAGTTTGATAGCCCCGTAGGAATGAAGTAGAAATATATTACTATGAAAAAAAGAAAGTTTTTGAGGGATTTGGTCCTAAGAAGAGAAAAATTGTTAAATAAAAAATGACTAGTGATTCCAAAAGAAGAAGAAAAGAAGGATGGGTCTAGAGAGAAAAGGAATGAAATTTTGAAAACTCAAAAAGTATTGTCTTGGAGAGTGTTTGATCCAAGGATTTATGAGAAACCTGACATGGTTGAGTTGGTGAAATATGTCAAATATTTGGGATGGTTACACCTCCTAGAGGAACTAGCTTCCATGGTTTTTAATAAAGAAGCAAGAGAATTCTATTATATAATGGATTTCTCATATGATGGGTTGAGCTTGACTGCCCAAGTGTAAGGAAAGAAAATAGTGCTGGATGATGAGGTATAAAGAAAATTTTTGGATGTGCCTATTATGGATGTGAGGTTTGTTGTCAAACAACAAGCCTCAACTGAATTCATGATTAACGCCTTAAAGATGAGAGGGTTATCAATAGCTGGTGTAAGAAAAAAAATTCTTACATGTAAGTTCCAATTAGTATTTGAATTTATGAACAAAGTCCTTTTGACTAGGTTAGAGAAAAAAACCATTGCCTTTGATGCTGGTTTATTCCTGATAGAGTTCTTGAGAAAATTCGAGTTGATAAGTCTGCCTGCTCTAATGTTAGAGCACACATGCACAAGGTCATACATGAGAAGGAAGGGATACATAGTATGCCTTATGGGTACTTTTTGAACAATATGTCTAGATACTTTAGAGTAGTTGGGACTAAAAGAATACTTAGAACAGTCAAACTAAGGTTTAGTCTGACAACACTGGTGGAAAATAAATGCATAAAAGGAAAAATGGGAACTGTGTCCCAAGTGTAAGAGCTATTGGCTGCTCAGGAGAATCTAAGAAAGGAAATAAAGGAGATGAGTATTAAGTTGATTACTAAGGATGTGAGATAGTGCACTTGAAAATGCAGAATCAGAAGTTATCCTCAGAGGGACCTGGTGCTACTGAGGAGCTTGCAGTAGAAAATGCAAAGGTCTAAATCAAGGTTGCAGAACTTACTCAGGAGGTTCAAGGTCTGAATACCAAAGTTAAATAATTCACTAAAAAATTGCTAAATGCTTATGCTACAGAGAGTTCTAGAATGGACATGTTAATCAAGTCCTTCTCTACTAATCCCCCCTCTGCCCAAGTCCTATCATCTCTGCGTCAGTTTGTCATCCCTGTGTTGGTTTCCAATTTTTATTTCTAAAGTGGATTTTTATGGAGAATTTTTATGTTTATTTCGGTATGCTTGTAACGGTAATGATATCACCTGAAAATTAATGAATCTATTGTTTGTATGTCTCATTTGTCCCCTCTTTACAAAGTTATTTTTCATGTTAGTGTTGCCCCAGTGGCTTGTTCTTATTTTTCTCTTGATTTGCTGTTATCACTTTTCAATGATGCCAAAAGGGGGAATACTGAATTCATGTGGCAAAGACCAGGTACCAGGTGCATATATGTTGAATGCCTGTAAAGTATGATGGCATATTGAAATATTGATAGATGTTAATGGTGCATGTGATAGGTGGAACAATAAATTGAATAAACATTGATGAGTACAGGTATATTCATAATGGGAACATTGAAATATAGTGAATAAAGGTTAATGTCAATTTACAATAAGAGATCAGGTCCCTAAGTTGTAAGATATATTAATAGGGGAAGTAAGGTGCATAGTGATAGGGGGAACATTCACTGACAGTAGTGGTAATCACTCTGACTGAATAAGGTGAATGAATTTGATGTTCCAGGTTTCGTGGTCAAGTTCTGTGGTTCGTCATTATCAAAAATGGGAAAAACTGCTATATTCTATTTTGATGATGATCAGCTGACAACAAGAGACCAGGTCCCGAGGTCTTCATGGAAATATACAACTGTCACATGGCTTGCAAAGTTTTGTCGTCTAGTGTAACAAACTGCGTAACTGAGATGTGTACCAGTCAGGACACTTGACCCAATCAGATTTTTGCCTTAATTATTATTCCACTATAAATAGAAAAGAATGCTTCTAAATTGGTGAGCTTTTTCAAATCAGAAAATAACAGAGGGAAAGAGGCAAAAACTCAAATTTTCAACATTACTCAAGTTTTTAATTTCTATAAGTACTGAAAGAGTGAGTATTCTTGAGTCAAGTCATGGTCTGTAATTGAATTACTCATATGATAAGAGAAATGCTTTTTTTGTGTTCTTAAGAGTGCTTAGGTAGAGTTACCTGAGTTTGATATTGGAAAAAGGGTAAAGAATAACAGAAAATCTTTTATAAACTAAGCGTAAAGGCTCAAAAATTTTATTCAGCTATTACTTTATATGAGGCATTAGTTACAGAAGTCAGCTTTCAGATTTCATATATAAAAGTGAGTCCTTTCTACACTTAGACAGTATGATTTGAAGATATAATACAAGTACAACTTTTAGAAACTAATATTATGTCTCACTTGATCTATGCAACATGTTTTGCTATTCATGATTATGATTTTCAGTTTTTAGATATTCCAGCTTATGCGTGTCATCTACATTTAGAATTAATTCTTTTACAAATTTAGAATAATACTAAGATATTGATTTAATTGTGTATTCACCCCCATATACTTAGTATAATCCAAAAGTACTGATCCACATATACATCTATGTGCTACATTGTCTCTTAATGTAGGTTCAGGTGCTCAGTTTGAACCGCGTGAGTGATTTCGAGCGTCTCTATCTGCATCCCAATAGTTGTTGAGTCCTCATAGTTTAGGGACCCAGTTATTCAGTTTTTCAGCTTACTAATATTGATAAGTCAGTATTCACAGACAGTTCTAGTCAGTTGGGAGGTTTGTCCCAGTGGCTCTCTAGTTACTAGTAGTAGAGGCTTGTCAGACTGCTAGATATGATTCAAATTTCTAGTATTGATTGACTAGATTCTTGAGTTTAGTACTTTCATATATTATATTCAGACGGTTTCAGCTTAGCTCATATAAAATTTTGTATTTTAGTGTTGACTATATATCTACATTTACTTTATTATGAGCTTAAGATTTAGTATAAGGCTTATAGGGTTAGCTTGAGTCTACTTATAGTCTCGAGCACCGTGTGATATCTTGGGACCCATTTTTAAGGTGTTACACTAGGGTCCCTGCTTCTAACTGTACTACTCTATGTGGGGTTCCACCGGTCCTTCTTAGTCCTCATTGGTGTTCCCAGGCTAGTGATATGCTTAATTGACTTAGGGAGATATCTCTAATGAAAAGTTCTGTCATTCTATTCATATGCTTGCCCAGTTTGTGCCATCACAGTCTTATCTGGCAAATTCTGTTAGTCCTATTGCCAGTTCATCTTAGGTCACTAGGGTTGCCAGTTTATAAGTTTAAATCCCTAAACTTTATAGGATATGAGGTTAAGGAGGATGCTCCGAGGTTTATTGATGAGATGGGGAAGATTTTCAAGGTGATGTATGCTACTAACTTAGAAGGTATGGAGTTTGCTGCTTATCAGTTGAAAGATGTGGCTTACCAGTGGTATGAGGAGTGAGAAGGTATGAGGAGCAATGATTCTTAGCCGATGATATAGGATGAGTTTTTAAGTAAGGTTTTTTATTACTTCTTTCCTCAAGAGTTGAGAAAAGGTAAGTTCGAAGAGTTTGTGAACTTGAAGCAGGGTGAGATAAATGTTAAAGAGTAAGACCTAAAGTTCTAGCAACTATCCCTTTATGCTCTGGAGTTCATGCCTAATATGAGGTCTAAAATGATAAAGTTTGCTTCTGGTCTGTCTCGTGATTTGGTGTTATAATGTAAGGCTGTAATGTTGAATAATTAGAAGGACATATCCTGGATGGTGGTTTATATACAATAGGTGTAAGATGATAAAAGAAGCAGGTAGAGATGGGAGAAAGGTAGAGCAAGTAGTTTAGGTATATAGAGCAGAATACAAATTAGCATAACAGTGGGAGGGATTGAAGAAAATGGATTAAGAATAAGAACTGGGGAAATTCTTTTTCATCAGCTAGTGTTTCTTATCCTAAGCCTCCAGGTGATCATTGTTATTTGGATAGCAATGGCCCTAAGGCATTGGGTGCCCAGTCTCAGGCCCGTAGAGCTCAGTCAGCCCCATCTTATCCCCCTTGTCAATTTTGCGAATAACTTTATCATAGGTATTTTGAGAAGAAGAGGAACTTGTGTTTTAATTGTGGTTAACCTAGTCATCTGTAGATAAATTGACCTATAGCTAAAGTTTTCACTAGAGATAATAAGGTCTCGATCGCCACTTCTTCGTCTCCTTCACCTATCAGCAATAAAAAATGAAAGAAATCATCTTTATACCCTTGCTACTCGTCAGGAGTCTGAGGCATCCCCAAATGTTGTTACTAGTATGCTAAAGCTCCTTTCCCGTGATGTTTATTACTTGCTTGATCTGGGTTGTATCAGATCTTATGTGACCCTTTATGTGGCTGTACACTTTAGTTTTGGTCCTAATTTTTTTGCCCTTTTTCTATCTCTACTTTGGTGGGTGATTCTATTATTTCTAAAAAAATCTATAAGAGTTGTGTGCTATCCATTCTTCTTAGGAAGACATTGATGGATTTGATAGAATTTGACCTGGTAGATTTTGATGTAATCTTAGGGATGGATTGGCTCTATTGGTGCTATGCTTCTCTAGATTATATTACCCAAAAGGTCAGGAACCGGTGAATAAATGGGAGGAGAGTTCCTTATTAACTAATTATTTATTATCTTAGAGCTTAGAAAATGACCCTCAAAAGGTGTCTGTATCATTTAGTTCAGGTTAAATATTCAAATTCTAAGAGTCCCTTTTGCAATCTGTCCCAGTGGTTAGTGAATTTCCTGATGTTTGTCTCGATGATCTTCCTGGAATCCCTCCTGATTGGGAGATAGATTTTAGGATTGATCTTCTACTGGATAAATATCCCATTTCTATTCGTCTTTATAGAATGGCTTTAGCTGAACTTAAAGAGGTAAAAAAGCAGTTAAAAGAACTTCTTGGGAAGGGTTTTATCTATCCTAGTGTTTCTTTTAGGGGTGCTCTGATACTTTTCATTAAAAAAAAAGATGGGCCTCTTTAGATGTACATAGATTATCGTTAGTTGAATAAGGTCGTAGTGAAAAATAAGTACCCACTTTCTAAGATTGACGACTTATTTGATCAGCTTCAAAGGGCTAAGTGTTTCTAAAAAATTGATCTCCGTTTGGGCTATCATCAGTTGAAAATTAGGGAGGTTGATATTCCCAAGACTACTTTTTGAACACGATATGACCATTATGAATTTTTGGTTATGTCATTTGGGTTGACTAATGCTCTGGCTACTTTTATGGATCTTATGAATTGGGTGTTCAGGTAGTTTTTAAATTTGTTTCTTGTAGTATTTATTGGTGACTTCTTGATGTAGTCTAAAAGTAACGAAGGTCATTCCAATCACCTCCGAATTGTGTTTCAAACTCTTAAGGACCAGAAATTGTATGCAAAATTTTCTAAGTGTGTTTTTTTATAAGTGTTGTAACTTTTCTTGGGCATGTTGTTTCTAGTGAAGGGATCAAGGTGGATCCACGAAAAATTGAGGTATTTAAAAAATATCCTAGACCCACGACTCCAACTGACATTAAGAGCTTCTTAGGCTTGGATGGGTATAGGATATTTGTGGAGAGTTTCTCATCTATTGCTGCTCTACTGATAAAGTTAACTCAGAAAAATGTTAAGATTATGTGTTCCGATGCTTGTGAAGGTTATTTTGAGAAGTTGAAAGTTAAGTTGACTTCTGCGCCTATTTTGACCCTACGCAACGGTATTGAGGGGTTTGTTGTGTATTGTGATTTATCCCATATGGGATTGGGTTGTGTATTGATGCAGCATGGTGAGGTTGTGGCCTATGCTTCTAGGCATCTTAAGGTTCATGAGATAAATTACCTGATATTAAAAATATAGTGCCATTATTTGTATGGGGTGCATGTGGATATTTATTTAGACTATAAGAGCTTGCAGTGTTTTTGCATAGAAGGATATGAATATCAGGCAAAGACAGTGTTTCAAGTTGCTTAAGGATTATGACATGAGTTTGTACTACCATCCAGGTAAAGCTAATTTTGTTGTTGATGCTCTTATCAGGTTATCTATTGGAAGTTTTTCCCATATTAAAGAGGAGAAAAGAGGATTGGCAAAGGATATTTACAGGCTAACTAATTTAGGAGTTCACCTCTTGGACTCCAAGGATGGATGGGTGATTATTCAAGAAGTGGTTAAATCATCTCTTGGTGATGAGGTCAAGGAGAAACAGGTTTTGAATCCCATAGCTGATGAGTCCATATACAGTTTATTCAGATTCGACTAAGAAGTATCACGACTTGAAAGAAATCTACCGGTGGAATAATAAGAAGAGGGATGTGGAAAATTTTGTTGCTAAGTGTATGGTTTGTTAGCATGTCAAGATAGAACATTTGAGGACTGGTGGTATGTCCCAAGAAAAAGAACTGTCTATGTAAAAGTGGGAGATGATTAATATGGATTTCATTATGGGTCTTCCAAGGACTCACAATCAGTATGGTCCTATTTGGGTCATTGCAGATAAGATGAGTAAGTTTGCTCACTTCTTACCTTTGAGGACTAACTACTCAGGTGAGTATTATGCTAAGTTTGTCATTCAGGATATAGTTAAGTTGCATAGAGCGCCAGTGTCCAACTTTTCAGACTGAGGTAAGTAGTATTCTTCTTACTTCTGGCATTTATTTCAGAAAGGTTTGGGTACTCAGGCAAACCTTAGCACCTGTAATGACCCTTCAAGTCATTTTCCATATTTTCACTTATTTTCACCAATAGAGCTTCTCTATAGCTACCCTAAGTCGTTTATGAATTGTTGGAGTTGAAAGTTTAATTACCGGGCAGTTTGTTGGGTTTTTAAAGTTTTGATGTCTTTGGTGGTTCCAAACATCCATCGGGAAAAAACTTTAGTAAAATAATCTTGTATGCAAATTTTAACTGCACCAGTAACTCCAAAATGTTGATTTTAGTCTAGGTGGACATGCGGTTCGGGTTCTGAGAGACCCAAGCTCATTTTGACCTATTAGTTGGGAAGTTATGATAATCAAACATAAGTGTGGGACCCACATTTAGTAAAAATGACATCGGATAGAAAATCTGACAGTTCCATTGAGTTCGAAACATCGAATATGGTATGGTTAAATAATTTATTTATGCATACGAGATTACAAATAAATCCCGAGGGCTTGGAAGAATCTTTGAAGATTTTTTAAGTTTCAGCTGTCATCTGGTGCGACTGCTATCACCGTTGATTATTGATTATGCTATGATGATTTTTCGGAGATAAGGTGAGCTCTTCGAGTTAGAGTCATGTATTTCCTTCTGTATTTGAGATTCAGTCTTTTGTTTTCAAGAGAGATATTATTGACTATTCTTTCTTTGAGTTGTATAATTATTAGATGCTCTTGTACTGTCTCTACCAAGTCGTGGGATGATATCTTATTTTGACTATTTTTATCTATTAACAGTCTTTGCTTATTTATAAGCATGTTTTGCATTTTTGCCTATGATTGAGCATTTTCCACAAAGTTAACCCATTATGTTTAGCTCTGGGTTAAGGTATGTCTTACCTATTGGAGGGATAGAGTACGTGCCATCATGACTTATAAATTGGGTCATGACAAATTTGTATCAGAGCCTAGATTTCACCGGTATTGTCGGTACAAGAGTAAGTGCCTAGTAGAGTCCTGCAGATCAGAATGATGACGTCCCTTTCCTATCTTCAGAAGGATATGGGACATTCGTACGAGTTCTTCACTTCTTTCACTCATATCATTCCAATAGTCTGAGTTGGTTTATAGAATATTTCTCTAGAATATGGCTAGGACACGTGCTACTGCTATACGAGATGAGGGTCCTATGATCGAGCCTAAGGATGCTACTCCTATTCGTAGATGATATAGAGGTCGTGGACAACCGCATGATGTGTCTCTATTAAGGGTCCAAGATAGGCTACCTCCCCAGGTCCTATTACTACACTTCAGCTAGAGATTCTTCTGCCCCAGCCAGCAGTAGTCCAGGGACTAGCCCAAGGTCTACTAGGGTTTATTTCGTCTTTTGTTCTTAGAGATGCATTGGTTCAGCTTTTGGGAATAGTTGGTGGTGTGCCATCTAATGGTGCTCAGTTTATAGATCTGAGTGACACTTTGGTAGGGGCACAACTTTTAACTGCGGCTCCTAGAGTTAAGGTTTCTCCTGCATCGGTACACTACAACAAAATGCATATATAGCTTTAGAATACATCATAGCTAAATGTGAAAAGTTCCATGGCTAAACACTTTAGCCACTAATTTTTTGTCTGTAGTATACATAGCGAGAAGTGGCGTAACTAAAAGTTAGCCACAAGCTTTACATGGTCCGCGGCTAACTGCTAGTACTTACAGCTACAAAAAAATTATGTTGTAACTTTGATGATAAAAAATTCTTTCTACAAAACATATACTTGTGGCAAATAATTTTACTTTTTTGCCATGACAAATAAAATCTATAGTAATTTTTATATTATAGCCACAATGTCTTTTGTTGTGACAAAAGACTTGATTTATTTGCTATGATATTAAAATATGTGGCTATTTTGTATTTCAGTCTCATGTTAACCATACTTTTATTTAGCTACCAAATAAAAAATACATAGTTATATACTTGAGTATTTGCCACAAACATTTCTATGACGTAGCAAACAATTTATTCTTTTTGCTACAAAATGCATATCTCATAGCTCATTTGAATTAGCAATGGAAAGTGAAAATTAGTTAATTTTTGATAACTATATTTAGGTTTAGCCATAACTACAAATATTTATTACTATAAATTGAGGAATATTGTCGTAAACATTATTAACCACAAGAATTTTTATAATACAATAAAGACTAAAAATTAATTTTGAAATAAATTTCTACATTTATATTACTATAATTTAAAGAATCTTCCTCAAGCTTTGTTAGTAACAAAAGTTACATAAAATTGCATTTTACAACTCTTTTAAAACACCATCTTGCTTGAATCCATGCTTCAAAATCTCTCCTTCCACAGTCTTCAATTGAACCTTAATTTGATCAACATCCGTCTTAATTTGTCATTTATTTGGTCTTATTTCACTACTACGCCTGTTGATAATAACAAAGTATTTTAATACTAAGAAAATAAGGATCATTACATGCAAATGTATGTAACATAGAATTCGAGGAGAAAAAATATATCTTAGATAATTTTCACTAAAATTAACAAATAAAAAATAAGAAAAATTATAAAGCAACCAAAAAAATAAAAAAAAATACGTAAACTTCTTATAATTTGTAAATATAAATCTCAAATTTTGTATCAATTCTAATACCCACACAAGCAGAAAACTACCTTCACATTAATTTAAAAAAAAAAAACTACATAATCCAAAGAAATATCCATATAATAAAAACTTATCTCATTTATTTGAAAATTTCATGTCTAAAATCTACCAAAAAAATTCAAGTAATTAGGAAAATATCATGCATAGAAAAATCAAATTAAATTAAACATATGGGAATATGAAAGAGTGAGGGGCGGGAGGGGTGTGGGGGACAAGGAATGGAAAAAGAGAAAGAGAGATTAGGGTTGTTAAATAAAAAGGGAGATTAGTTTAGTTTATTTAATTTTTAAATTTTAGAAGTGAATCTTTTATTTTTTTGGTAATTTTTAATTTAGGGGGGAAATTGGAGAAAAGTGTGGCGGTGGTGGGAAGTTTTGTTTTGAAAAGGTTTTGAATTGTCCAATTGGTCTTTGTATGTTTTTTTTTTTTTTATTATTATTATATTATTTTCTTCTATGTACAAATTCTATTAATACTATTTAATCAACAAATACAAAGAACAAAATTATTTAATGAAAATAGTAATAAAATACATAGTAAAATTATATATACTTTACTTTAAGTTAATGAGAAAAGTCAATTATTTATACGAAATTAATATAATTTTTAAAAATATATTCCTTTTCAACTTTTTGGGTACTCTATAATATTGTTATTAATTTGTTATATACTTCATATTTTAAAGAAATCTTAATTGATAGCGTATAATTAAAAATGATTGTTATTAAGTTTGAATTAGTATTTTTTATTTTGAATTGAAAATTTTAAAAACTATCCGAATTTAAAATGACTTATATAGATTGAAATTTCAAATAAAAATTGTTAATATTAGAAAATCTATATAATCTATCTATACATAATAGAAGAAATAAAATAATATTGTAATGACAAGTATCAATTATTATATAATTTATGTTTGAATATTACATTATGGGAGGAATTTTAAAAAATTAAATATTAATTTAGTCATTTTAATATCTATAATATGAATTTAAATTCATATTAAGGTGTCTTAATTTCTATTGGTGAAATTATACTTTCGTAATAATCAATTACTTCAGTTTAAATCTAAAATGGATATGAATTTTAACTTACATTTTTTCAGTGAAAATATTAAACTTATATAAACTTTAAATGAGTTATATGAATTAAATATCAAGTTTAAAATACAAAATTGTAAAAATAAAATAAGACTATTAACCTATTAACATAGAGTAGGAGAAACAAAACAATATTGTGATGACAATATCATCCCTATGAAATTTTAAGTTTGAAAATTATTTTACAATTAAAATTACAAAAATAAAGTCTATTCAGTTTTTTTTATATCAATAACGTAAAATATAAATCCAAATTAAAGTGTTCTATCATAGGGGAATCATACTTCTACAATTTTTGGTTATTTCAATTTGAATTTAAATAGAGATATGAGTTTAAAGTTTTGATTTTTTCTAGTTTGAATTAAAAGTATAAAAATTATATAACCTATATGACTTAATATATCAGGTTTAAAATAAAAAAAATTTAAAAATAAATGAAGCTGTAAATAACAGAAAATTAAAAAAAATGGTAAAATTGTCAATATCTCTATATTTATTAGTGTACGCGTATTAATTATTTTCATCATAGTATAATCTTTAAAAAAAAAAATTAGACAAATTTATATTGTATGTTTTGATAAAGTGTGACATTAATTAATTAAAGGTTAAACACTAAATTAGAAAACTCATTTAAAGTTGATGCTTGTACCTCCCCCACCCTCAGAGCAAGGTACGCCTGTATCTGCTTCCAAGTACGACTAGGTGCCCCTCTGAAATCCTTAGTAAAGATTGGCAGCCATGCAAAACCAGTCCATTATGAGGGTAAGGGTTTTCTCTTTAAAGCTTGTGGGTGTTTGGGCCACATCTTGCGGAATTGCCCCAACATAGTGCATACCACAGAAAATTCTCCATTGGAAGCCAATAGTAGAAATGTTCCGATAGAGAAAGAATGGACGATGGTCAGCTTCAACCAAAAGAAAAAGATCTGTCATCTATTGGTCCACGGAGGTAAACCCACTCAAAAGGACACTAAGATCAAAAGGTTTGACCCCATCTCCGGTAAGTCTCTAGATCTCAGCTATGCTTCTCAATCTTCAGCAGAGATATTCGATGATCCTCCTAAGGCGGCTACAATTAAGTCCTCTAACTCACATTACAAACCTAACGGACCAGGTACTTTGAGGCCCAATTTGTCAATTAGGCCCATCCTAGGATACCCCGATGCCCAGACTAATTCGGGAGCCCAATTGGGAGTTGTTCCCCATATTAAGATTGTACTACCCAGTCCAACTCCCAAATCCTTGTTAATAAAAAAGGCCCAACCCATTAGGCCAAAAACACCCGACTGAAGTGGAGTCTATTACCCTGACCCATACTATGCCAAATTACATGCCTAATAAGGCTGAGCTGGACTCTGACTCCATCTCACCTCTCTCCTCTCAGTTGATTAACCTCCTCACTAAGCAATTTTTACCGGCATACATCAATAAAAAAGCTCAGAGAGTCTTTTCTAACACCTCAACATTTATTGCTCAACAGGATGGTAATGATGGGAAATTCAACGTTCCCACTTCAGGTACTACTTCTGCTCTTGTACATCAGCTAACTCCCATTTCTTTTGATCCTCATGCTGATAATATCTCTCCTTCTAACTTCTCCAGTGGCCTCATCGAGTCAAACCCAACCTCAAACACTGGTCTTCTCTACCAAGCCATTGGAACCAAATCACTTCTCAATGTTTTGGTTGGAGATTTGCCTATCCTAACAAACTATCCCATTGCGACTCAAAATGGAAGGAAGACACATCACCCTTATGCTTTAAGACCTCCATTACCTGGCTCAACTGATAAGGGAGGGAATGAACTAAGGTCTGATCAACTATGGATAAAATATGCGGATGACCACAATACGGAGCATCTTCAGCCAGGGTCTAGCGACTAGATGGTCAACAGACCTGATAGCCACAGAATTCTCTAACATGAGCCAAAGCCTCCCTTCCCCCCATATGTCGAAAATTCTAATGGAAGGACCCCTTTTTATAAAAAGCTCTGGGGACCCCCCTCCAGTTCCAACCTCACTATTAGTAGAGATAAGGGAAAGGGAAAAGACCCTAGAAGCTCTGAGAGAAAGCAACAGGGAGATAGAAAGTATTCTAGCCTCCCTGAAGCCCCCTCACTCAGAAACCATCACACTAAAAAAGACCCTCTCTCACTCCTTTGAGAACCTTACCAGAGAGATCCTTTTAACTCTAATCCCAATAGATCTCAACAAGTTTGGAATTAAAATAAATCTCCTAGGAATAGGCATCTTCTATTCCATAAAGCTGACATCTCTCTCAAGGAAGAGAAAGGAAATGCACATCACTCCTTCCTTATTGGACAAGGGGAAGAACATGATGGAGAATATTTTGTCCCTTCTCACCAACCCCCTAATGAACATTATAATATGGAATGTTAGGGGGGAAAATAACCCTTAGTTCAAAAGACACTGTTTGTCCATGATTAATTCTCACAAACCTACTCTGGTAGCTCTCCTGGAGACTCGAATGGCTGATCACAAAAGAATGGTCCAATCTCTAGGTTTTAATAGTCAAATACAGTCCTCTGCTGTGGGGAACTCTGGGGGCATTTTTATTATGTGGGACAATACTTTTATTTGTGTTCAGGATATTACTATCCACCCTCAGGGCATTAATGTCGAGGTTAAGGTAAGCAACCCTCCTTCTATCTTTCTTTTCAGTTCCATTCATGCTAATACTAATTTTTGTTATAGACTTCTTCTTTGGGATCATCTATGCAATTTTTTTGACTCCCACATCTCTCCCAATAGTAAACCAATGCTTATTGGGGATGACTTCAATGAATTCCTTAGAGCCTCTAAAAAATTTAGGGGGAGCAATATTAAAAGGAACAGGGTTAATGCCTTCTGGAACTGCATCAACTACTGCAGCCTTGATGACCTAGGTTTCAATGGAAGAAAATTTACTTGGACTAACAAGAGATATAGTAATAGAAGATATCTCATCCTGGTAAGACTGGTAGATGCCTAGCTAATACTGAGTGGGTTTATCACCCATCTCCCTAGAACTCATTTTGACCACTGCCCCCTTCTGGTGACCAGTATTAAATCCTATCCCAACTTCAATAAGCCCTTCATAGTTGAATCTATGTGGTGCTCTCACCCTATCTTTGCTCAAGTTTTCCAAAGTTCCTTAGGAGGTGACTCCCATCTTATCGAGGCCATTCTTCTATTTCAGGAAAATGCCACTAACTAGAATAGACTAACCTTTGGTAATATTTTCAAAAGGAAAAGAGACACCCTGGCTAGAATATTAGGTATTTAGAAATCTCCCAACTATCCTACTAGTCTCTTCCTTCAAGAACTAGAGATAATCCTCACTAAGGACTATAGCCTCATCCTTAGATAGGAACATGAGTTTTGAAGACTCAAATCTAGAATCTCCTGGCTAGCTGATGGTGGTTCCAATACCAAATTCTTCCATAGCTCCACCTTTAATAGGAGAAGAAGGAACAGAATTAATGCCCTTAAGGATGATAGTGGTAATTGGGTTATTTCCTCTAAGGATATCAAGCTCTTCATTATCTCATACTATTAATCTCTTTTCATGTCTGGCCATACTTGCTCCTATAAGTCTTGTCCATCCTCTAGGGGATCCATCCATTCTGAAGGCCACCCTCTTCTGGATATCATTCCCACCCCTGAGGAAATTAAAAAACATTATCTTTTTCTTCAAACCTAATAAGGCCCCTGGGCTTGATGGTCTACACCCCTTTATGTACCAAAAGTACTGGAATATCATGGGTCCCTCTGTCATCAGATTCTATGTGGAGACCTTCTCCAAGGGGTCCATTAACCCTAAGGTGAACTCCACCTATCTATGCCTTATTCCTAAATATCCCAATACCTCCAATCTCAAGAACTTTAGACCTATTGGCCTTTGCAATACTCAATACAAGATGATCACCAAGTTTATTACTAGAAGTCTCAAACCTCATCTGGTTTACATAATTGATCCTAGTCAAGCCAGTTTTCTCCCTAACAGAAGGACCTCTGACAATGCTATCATATTTTAGGAGGTGATCACCCACTTTCAGAGAATAAAAGGGAAACTGGGAAGCATGATCCTTAAAATTAATTTAGAAAAGGCCTTTGATAGGATTGAATGGTCCTTCATAAGACATAACCTCTATTTTTTTAGCATCCCCCCTAAACTCTTTTCCATTATTATGTCATGCATCTCTATTTCTACCATATCTATCCTTGTTAATGGATAGAAGGCCAACTTCTTTAATCCCTCCAGAGGTATAAGGAAAGGGGATCCCATCTCTCTTTACCTCTTCATCATATTCATAGAACTCCTGTCTAGGAGAATTGACCATGAGGTAGATATTTTAACCTAGCATCCTATCTCTGTCAGTAACTAGGGCCCAAAGCTCTCCCATGTTTTCTTTGCTTATGATCTCATTCTCTTTACTATGGCCTCTAATACCAACTGTACTACCATATCCAAGGTACTCCAGGAATTTAGTAAGCACTCAGGCTAAAAGATTAACCACTCTAAGTCTAAAGTCCTGTTCTCTAGGAACTGCTCTTCTTAAACTAAGGAGCAACTTTCTACCATTCTCTTCATTAGCCCCTCTGAATCCCTTGGAAAGTACTTAGGCTTCCTTATTCACCACAAGAATCCCTCTAACAGAGATTTTAACTTCATTATTGACAATCTCAACTCAAAACTTGCTGGATGGAAAACTAACCTTCTAAGCATGGCTAGTAGGATAAGCCTTGCTAAGTCTTCTCTAAATAGTATTCCCACCCATTCCATGCAATTTACTTCTCTTCCTGGTACTATCCTCACCCAGATTAATAGGATTCAGAGAAATATTTTTTGGGGAACCTCCTCTGAGAAAAGGAAATTATACTTCCTGAGTTGGGATATTATCTCTAGGCCTAAAAGAGTGGGGAGAGGGGGGGTATGGGTATCCAGAGAGCTAAGGATAGGAATGATACCTTTAGTGCTAGTATTTTTTGAATGTATTTTTATAATAACAACAACTTATGAGCCTCTATTCTAAAGAGTAAATATAATAAGCCCAACTCTCCGAGTTTCAAGCCCCATTCCAGAATTTGGAAATTCCTATGCCATTGTAGTGCCCTTTGTAGACTAGGATCTCAGTGGGTGGTTAAGAATGGCCTGAATGTTAATTTCTGGTTGGACAGATGGATCCCTTACCTCCAGCCCCTAACATCCATAATCTATGGTCCCATTACTACCTCAAAATCCAATTTATCCCTGGCTGAGGTCTGGAAAGAAGGAGCTTGGGACTTCTCCAGACTCTCCATTCGACTCCTTCCAGATCTCATAAACAACATCTAAGTTCCTTCAGTAGGAACCCCAATCTCAGTCAGGATAAACTTATTTGTAGCCTCTCAAGTAATGGTTGCTTCACCACCAGCTCCATGTACATGATCATAACCTCCAAAACCATAGATTCTAATTAGGTCATACCTTTATGTAGATTTGGAAAGCCAACTGCCCCTTAATGATTAAAACCTTTCTCTGGCTTTCTCAGTATAACAGACTCCCTACCTCTCTATATCTTTCTAGAATAGGGGTAATCAACAATTCTACCTGCAAAGTTTGTAACTCCCCCATTAAAGACCCGGTCCACATTTTCTCCAAGTGACCCATAGTTAAGGACATCTGGAACAACCTATTTACTGTTGAATCTAAGATTGATGGTCTAAATATTGGTAGCTTCTACCCTCAGAACTGGTCCTCCACCTGGTCTCTGCTAAAGAACACAATCTTTGATAAAATGCTTTACTGGCATAATATTATTCTCTTTAGCTTATGGTCTATTTGGAAGAATAGAAACCATAATCTTTTCAACAATTTAACCACCCCCTAATTGGTTGTAGGTCTATAATGAGACCTTGAAGTATATTTCTTTTATCTCCCCTAACAAACAACGTCGAAAGAGAATAGAAATCTATCTTAAATGGATCGGCCCCCTTTATGGTTCCTTTATGCTAAACACAGATGGTGCTTGTAAAGAAAACTCTGGAAAAGGTGGTATAGAAAGAGTGATACGTAGCTCAAATGGTAACAGGCTCATGGGATTTGCAAAAACTTACCCTTGGGCCACCAATAACTAAATGGAACTTTATGTTGTGTAAGAAGGACTTAGACTAGTTGAAGACAACAATTTTATACCTTTTGAGATTTATATTGATTCTACAGAAGTATTAAATAGCTAACCAGTGGTAACTTATTTTATGAATCCATCATTGACGATTGCAGGTCAAGACTAAGAAGGCTAGGAAGGCCTAGGGTATCTCATTACTTTAGGGAGAAAAATGGGGCAGCGGATTCTTTGGCTATGCTAGGTGCACAGATGGAAGTTCAACATGTTAGTAGTCTTTTTGAAGTTTCATCAATGTGTGTGCAAGAAGCTTTGTGGGTAGACATGGAGGGAACTTTTTTCGTTAGATCTGTAAATGAAAATTCCTATTCCACGAACATGGGATCAAGTTTTTGTTATGTAACCAAACCTGATTAACATTTGGAGACCACTGGTCCTTTTGGAGACCATTGGTCCTCCTTACTCCTTTTAATTTATGCAATCCTTTGAATAAAAAAACAACGTTGAATAGGTAAAAGAAGTTAGTTGATAAGTTTGAAATTATAAGTTGTCATATAAATTGTCTATGGTTGAAGATTATCTTCTTTTTCTATATTTAATTTTATTATTTTAAATTTAAATTACTCATATATATAAGTTAAATTTATACGCAGGATCTTAGAAAACTAAATTTGAATCGATTAGTATAATGATAAACACATCTAATTATACTAAAATTGACAAATATATTTGAGTCAAATAATAATTATGAAAACAATTAGTCGGGATGAAGTTTGAATGAAATTTATTGAAGTTTAGGAAAAATTTGACATGATTAGATAACTGAAATAAATGTAATCAAGTATTTATTCAAATTATATTTAAGATTTACAAAATCTAAAATTGAATTAAATCATACAATTAACACCAATAATCTTATTAAATTGATAAATATCATATTTTAAAGCTTCAGTGAGACTTAGCGAAGTTATATATAAGTTCAATATAATTAGGTAATCAAAATTATTTAGATATAATCACATATTTATTGTAATTATATTTGAAATTCGCAAGTTGACATGTAGTATTGGATCGAATCAAACAATTAATATATCCAGTTACTCTACATTAGTAATATTACAATAAACTTCAGCTTGTCATAAAAAAATTATTAGCTGCAAAATTTAATCACAATGATAAATTTAAAGATTAATTATTCATCATGAAAAATAATTAGCTATTATTAAGTCATATATTGCTACGAGTTTTTAGTACTCAAAGCAAAAATATTTATAACTTCAATAATTTATTTGAAATAATCTTTTTATGGCTAAAAGGTCCCTATTTCTATAGCAAGTTTCAGCACGTATCAAATATTAAATACTAACTATGAAATTTTACTATAGCAAAAAATCTATGGCTATATCATTTAACTATTGCAACAATCTTTACTAACATGAAGCAAAAAAAAAAAAAGAATTAGCCACAAAGTTGTTGTTTGAATATTTTATTATGGCTAAAAGGTTATTATTACTACATAAGTTTTAACTCATGGCAAAAATTAATAATTAGCTATAATTTTTTTATAACAGAAAAAAACATGGCTATATCATTTAACTATTGCCACAACTTTTATAACTTGAAGAAAAGAAATATTTAGCTATAATATCTTATTTCAAATAGTTATTATGGCTAAAAGTCCATTATTGCAACAATAATTTTTATCGCATAACAAAGACTCATGATTATCTACCAAATTTTACTGTAGCAATAAAGTTGTAGCTATTTAAGCAACTATTATCACGATTGTTAGTGATTGTAGCAAAAATAATGAATTAGCTTTGTCGGTTTAATTTTCGTGGCTAAGAAATTTTACGAATTTATAAATCGCTACGAAACTCAAATTTTTGTGGCTATTACTAAGTAATATCTTTAATTTTTAAATTCATAGCTTAGATTTTGTAGCAATAGATATATTATGTTGTATAGTAGTTGATCATCTGGTAGTTTCTCAGCCAATGGTTTCTTATCCTGCTATGTCTTCTGAGGAGCAGAAAATACTGGGTAGATTCTTGCGATTGGCTTTTCCTAGGTTTTCTGGTCTGCTGGATGAGGATGCATATTAGTTCCTAATTTCTTGTGAGGATAGGCTCCATAATTTGGGCCTTGTTGAGACTTGTGGTGTGGATTACACCATATATCAGTTGTATTTGGCCACTCAATATTGGTGGAGAGGTTATATGGATTCTAGAACAGCTAGATCTTCTTTGTTGTCATGGACTTAGTTCTCCAAGATATTATTGGAGAAGTGTATGCCTCATAGCCATAAATATCATTTGAAAGATGAATTTTTGAGGTTGGAGAAGGGTTCGCTGATAGTTGTTGAGTATGGGGATCATTTCCATAAGTTATCTAAGCATGCTACTTCTATCTGGACACTGAGTATGAGAGATTTTGATATTTTGTTAGAGGGTTGAAACTTATATCTACTTAGAGTTTAGTCGCTATAGGTTCAGGTCATGCTCAGGTGATGGAAGAGATGCATCGTGAGGTCCAAGGGGGCAATAATAAGAGGCTTAGATATCAAGGTAGTTTCAGTGGGAGTCGTAGTAGTTCTCAATTTAGGCCTAGTAGTTCTCATGGTGGGTATTCTCCATGTCTATCCAATCGTACTTAGATTTATCCTATTAGACATATTCAGGTAGTGCTTCAGATTACTAACAGAGGTTAGTCTAGTGCCAGAAATAGCCCTGGTCATAGTGGAGGTCATCCTTTTATGGGTTATCTTCTAGCCATTCTAATCATGGTGGTTATTTTAAGTCAGCTAGATATGTTAATTCTAGTTCAGCTCAGGGAGCCTGTTATCATTATAGATCTTTTGGTTATTATTCTTGAGAGTGTACTAGTTGCGGGGAGAATATTGTTTCAGCTTAGGGTATTTCCCCTGTTAGAGCAGTTCATCCATCAGCTAGAGGTGGTTTTTATGATCGCAGGGGTAGTTCCTAGGGTACTTAAGAAGGTTTTCAAGTAGGCAGGACAGGAGGTCGATTAGGTGCCTAGACAGGTGGTGGACATGGTCAGTTGTATGCAGTGCCTACTAGACCTGAGGCTGAGCCTTTAGATGTTGTTGTTACACGTACGATTTTGGTGTGCCGCCAGTTGACCCTTACTTTATTTGATCTGGGATATATTTATTTTTATATTTTTTATTATTATGCACCATAGTTGGAGTTGTCTTTGGATTTCTTATCCGCACCATCACGTGTATCTAATTCCATAGATAATTTTTTATTACTGGATCGATTTTTTAGATCATGTTTCTTGACTGTTAGTGATGCTGATACTTATGTTGATATTATTATTCTGGATAGGGTGGATCTTGATGTGATTCAAGGCATAGACTGGTTATCCCAATTTCATGCAATCATGGATTATTTATCCAAGTCTGTTAGCTTATCCATGCATGGCATACCCCCAATTATGTGACTGAGAGTGGTTAACCGTAATCCAATGGGGATTATATCTTATGTTTATGCTAAGAGGCTTATTTTAAGGGTTGTGAGTCTTATCCTGCTTATGTTTGTGATACTAATATGGAGAGTCCATTGCTTGACTTTGTTTCTGTGTTTTGTGAGTTTTCTAATGTGTTCTATATCTACCTGCCTGGTATTCCCCCTGTCCGTGAGATTAAGTTTGCTATTGATCTCAAGCCCGGCACCTGACTGTTTCCTATGGAAGCTTACTGTATGATTCCTACCGAGCTTAAGGAGTTGAATTCTCAGTTTCAAGATTTTTTTGGTAAGGGTTTTATTAGACCAAGTATGTCTCCTTGGGTATCTCATATATTATTTGTGAAGAAGAAAGATGGCTCTATATGTATGTGTATTGATCATAGGTAGCTTAATAAGGTGACGATAAAGAACCGTTATCCTATGCCTCACATTAATAAATTGTTTGACCAATATCAGGGTGTGATAGTGTTTTCTAAAATTTATTTGAGATTTAGTTACCATCAATTAAGGATTCGGGCAGAGGATATCCCGAAGATAACTTTTAGGACTCGTTATGGTTATTATGAGTTCTTAGTGATATAATTTGGGCTGACTAATGCCCCAACCGCATTCATTTTATGAACTCAATATTCAAGCCTTATTTGGATTTCTTTGTGATTGTGTTCATCGATGACATTCTTCTGTATTCGAGAAGTATAAAGGAGCATTCATAATATTTATGAATTGTGGTAGACCCAGGTAAGATTGTGGCAATTTGTGATTGGGCTAGACCTACATCTCTGGCTGAGGTTTGTAGTTTCATTTGTTTGGTCGATTATTATAGGCAATTTGTGGAGGGTTTTGTTACTATTTTGGTGCCTATGACCAGATTGAATTGGAAGGAGGTTCCTTTCTGATGGTCTGAGGACTGGGAGTCGAGATTTGGAATGATCAAGAATTTCCTTACTTCAACTTCTATTTTATCTCTTTTTGTTAATAGTGAGGGATTTATCTATTTTGTAATGCTTCTAGTGTCAGTTTGGGTTATGTATTGATGCAGCAGAGTCTTGTCATTGCTTATGCTTCTAGATAGCTTAAGGTGCATGAGTGCATCTACCCTACTCATGAGTTAGAGTTGGTAGAGGTAGTCTTTACGCTTAAGATTTGAAGGTATTATATGTATGGCGTGCATTATGAGATTTTCGCCGATCCTCGTATTTTTTAACATCTCATGACCTAGAGGGAGCTAAATTCTAGGCAACATAGATGGATGGAGTTTCTTAAGGATTATGATATTTTGATCTTGTATCATTTGGGCAAGGCAAATATTGTAGCAGATGCCTTTAGTTGGAAGGCAGTGAGTATAAGTAGCTTGGCTTGTATTTCAGTTTCTTAGACGTCGTTGGCATGGGACATTTTTTCCTTAGCCAACTTGATGGTTCTCCTTAGAATTTAAGATCCTAGGAGGATTTTGGCTAGCGTGAAGGCGAGGTCCTCACTATTTGTGTAGATCAAGATCACTATTTTGAGGATAGCAAGCTTTACTTCCTTCGTGAGCAGGTATTGAGTGGTGAGTCTGAGAGGAATACCATAGATTCTAAGGGTCTTTTGAGAATTGAAGGTGACATTTATGTTCCAAGGATCGATGAGTTGATTAAGTTGATTCTTCATGAGGCTCACTACTTTAGATATACCATTTATCCCAACATAGACAAGATGTATAGATATTTGAGATAGCATTATTAGTGGAGATGTATGAAGGGAGATGCGGCGGACTTTCTATCTCGTTACCTATGTTGTCAGCTGGTAAAGGTCGAGCATCAACGACTAGGTGGTTTGACTCAAAAGTTTCCCATTCTCGAGTAGAAATAGGAGCAGATTACCATGGATTTCATTAGTGGTTTGCCTTGCACTTCTTGTGGTTTCGATGGGATTTGGGTCATTATGGATAGTTTGAATAAGTCAACATATTTCATTCCTATTTAGATGTCCTTCAATGCTGAGAGGTTAGCCTATATATGTGTTTAATAGATAGTCTATTTGCATTGTGCCCATTTTTATTATTTTAGATCGTGGTTCTATGTTCACTTTGAGATTTTGGAGAGCATTTCTGGAGGAGTTAGGTACTCAGGTGGATATTAGTACAACCTTTTATCCACAAATAGATGGTTAGTTGGAGTGGACTATTTAGGTTCTTAAGGATATGCTCTGAGCCGATGTTATAGATTTTGGAGTCTAGTAGGAGCAACACTTAGCCTTGGCATAGTTTACATATAATAACAGCTATCATTCGAGTATCTAGATAGTGCCTTTTGAGGCTTTGTATGGTAGGATATGTCATTCTTCGATTGGATGGTTTGAGACTTTAAAGGTTAGGCCTCGTAGTGCTAATTTGCTTTATGAGTCATTGGATAGAGTCAGGATGATTTAGGATTAGTTGAGAGCGACTTAAAGTAGGCAGAAGGCCTATGCAGACCATCGACTCCGTTCCTTGAGATTTGGAGTTGGTGATCATGTATTCCACCATGTATCACCCATGAAGGGTGTGATGAGGTTCGAAAGAAAGGAAAGCTCAACACGAGATATATTGGACCTTTTGAGATTCTTCATACAGTTGGTGAGGTGGCTTATGAGTTAGGTCTACCCCTAGATTTTTCCACTGTTCATACAATCTTCCATGTTTGTATGTTGCGATGGTAAATTCCTGATCCATCTCATGTGCTCAGATGGGACTCAGTCCAATTGGATGAGTATTTGACCTTTATGCAGGAGTCGATGCTCATATTGGCTAGTGATATCAGGTGATTGTGCACTAGAGATATTTCTATAGTTAAGGTTTAGTGGAGGCACCGTCCATTTTAGGTATATCCTTATCCTTCACTTTTGCTAATTAAATTTCCTTTAGTAGTGGATATTGTAATGACCATTCTGGTCATTTTCCATATTTTTGCTTATTTTCATTGATAGAGCTTCTCTATAGTTTCCCCAAGTCATTTATGATTTACTAGAGCTGATAGTTCAATTATCGGGCAGTTCGTTGGATTTTTAGAGCCAATTCCCCATTTTAAGTCTTCACTAGTTCCAAATAGCCATTGAGAAAAACTTCAGTAAAACAATATCGTATTGATAACGCTCAAATTACACTCTTGAATGGGTGTAAGCGATCATTGTCAATATAAAACCCAACTAGGTTGGGGTCGAATCCCACAGGGAATAGGGTGTGAACGTCAATTTGTTTACGAAACACATTACTGATAGTTTACCGTTTCCGAAAGATGAGGGTTTAAGGTTTGCAATGAATCAATTTTTACTTTTTGAACTTTAGTGTTGTAATTAATATAAATGGAAACCAGAGCTATGTTCACCAAGGGTTTCGAAAATTGACAGATACTAGGTAATGCTAGAGATTCTCGAAATGAGTAGAACAGTAGAATATCCCTGACGATTATACTATCTGACTTATCTCTCGACCTCACCAGACAATTTATTATCTAATTCTCTCAAACTTAGATAACTTATCTATTTCCAATAGGATGTTATCTCAGGTAGATTAATCCAGTTATGGCATTAATCATTAAACAGAAGGTTGGTAGCTTTCGAGTCCATATTGATAATTCACGTCCTCTAGTCTATTTCTCCGTTAGAAGAAAATAAAACCTAAGGCATAACCTAATGTTTGAAACCACTAGATTTTAGTTAAAACAACAGAATATCAAGATGTTTTACTATTTTTTGAATCCTCTAAACACCTAGTATCATATCAAACCCTAATCCACGGATCCCATAACTCCGGCTAATGAAATTAGCCGCTCATGACTTGATGAATGAAATAACAAGTTGAATTCATGATTACAATGATAAACTTACGAATGGGTAGAAAACAACAAGTAGTTCCTCCAATTTAATCACAAGGTAGAAACCCCAGAAATAAATGATACGAAAGCATAAGAATATTTTATGAAAGAGAGCACAAATACATGTCTCTCCTCTTAGAATTGATGTCTGGTAGATGAATTATTCCCCTCTGAAAAACCCTAAAAGATGCTACTTATACTAAAGACTAATTAAGGAAATAAAATAACAAAATTAATAAAATTGTCTGGAATAGGTGACGCCCAGGATGACGCCACATCAAGAAGTTGACGCCCTATCATGGATGGCGTCAGAGAGGCTTCAGTTTCTTTCAGGTTCTGTCTTAGGATGACAATGTGGCTGACTCTGCGTCAGGGTTCTGACGGTGTATCCCCGACATCGTCAAATATCTTTTTCCTATGCTACTTTCTGCTTAAGGTTGACGCCATTCTTGACACCTTTTCACGACTTTAACGCCACATCACCGGCGTCGTCAGAACAGCTTCTTAAGCTGCAACTCCCTGGTTAAGGTTGATGCCAATGCTGATAGTTTATCACGAGCTGATGACTTATCACGGAGGTCGTCAACCATGTTTTCTTCTATTTTGCTCAGATTTTCAACTCTTTTGCTTCATTATTGTTTATTCTCATTTCTTCAGCCTTTTTCTGCAATATCATGAGCAAACACATCAAAACAACAAGAGTTGCTTTAGAATTCACAATTATTTTGAGCTAAAAATCATTAAATGTGTTAGATTTTGCTCACACATCAACACCCTTAACTTAAAACAATTGCTTATCCTAAAGCAACAACTAACTAAGAGAATACAATGAACATTCAACAGTCAACAACCAATTTAGGTCAAAACTTAGTTTACCATCTCCAAGGTCAACCAACTCAAAACTACTGTGGAATTTATTGAAAAGCAACAATGTAACACAAAGTCTTCTACCCATGGCATCAACTAAGTACCAATAATCATGCATGTATCAATGTACACTACCCAAACAAGTAACTTAACAAGATACTAGTGTGCCCTCTCAACAAAGAAATTCCCCTCTTTTTCTCATGTCAGACATAAAAAATATAAACACGGGGATCATTATAAAAACACTCACGCTTAGAATGAAGTTCAAACCAGTGTATGCCAAATACTATATGCTTGCCCTTATCGTCATTACCAAGGTTTCCAGATAGGTACGCTAGGATCACTATAGGTCTTTTTTCGGCTTGTAATGTAGGTTAGGGATGGTATGATATTATATAACATTTAGAGTGACTAACCTCCTTGGCACTACCTTAACTTATGGGGTCCACTTATTAACCTCTTTTTCTTTTCTTTTCTTTTTCTCTTTTTCTCCCTTTTTTATCACACTTTCAGGATGGGTGCGCTTCTTTTTATTCAAGCAAAGGTTTTTTTCTTGCTCTTTTTTACCAACGCCCAATCTTTTATTCTTTTTTCTTTGATTGTTTATCTTCTACTCTACCCTTCTCATACCCAACTTATATCACGCACCCCTATGATAGCCACCCTCAACTTAGGCTGTTTGCCTACGTTAAGGTGCATAGTGTCCAAGGGGGACCAGGACCAAAACAGGTTCATTATAATTTAAAAAGAAAAGGTGATAGGTATCATAGAAATAAAAATAGTCAATTAAGGCTCAAACCGGGATCAAGGGATATCATGCATTCAGGGAAGGTAATTTAGGAAAAAAAAGTGACTTAAAAACCAAAATGGCCTAAGATCCTTTCCTGACCCATATCTTTCAACCAAGGTAAGACGAACTGAGCAAGTTCTAGATTTGACACTTCAAAGAGAACTTAGTATAGTCTCACACACACATGGCACACAAGCAATATCACTGGCTACTACCTATCTGGTTCATGCAATCGTTCAGCAGTGATAATCAGCTAACTAAACTAATGCCATGGCGACATGTATAATGGTCACACTAAGGTGCAATTCATAAAGTCATGCAAAACAAACCTTCAGAGAGGTGTTCAAAATCACAAAATCAGTTAACTGCCTACA
This sequence comes from Capsicum annuum, assembly GCF_002878395.1. Taxonomy (NCBI): domain Eukaryota; kingdom Viridiplantae; phylum Streptophyta; class Magnoliopsida; order Solanales; family Solanaceae; genus Capsicum; species Capsicum annuum. Next base: position 154,290,756 of record NC_061122.1, on the reverse strand, counting down.
GAACTTGTACTACTCCTAGTTATTTATAGAATATGCTATAACAACATACTACCCTACACCCTCAACTTAAAATCAAAACAAAATGAAACTAAGGGTTAGGATATACCTAGAGTCAATCAAGTCTCAAAACATGGGTGCTCGACCCTGCAGTAGTGTTATCCTTATCAGGAGATTTTCTTTGCTCCGGTTCAGCTGTTCTGCTAGATGAGGCTCCTATAGCTCTCACTCACAGTGCTTTTTCCTATTTCCAGTTGTCCTCTTGGGATGCTTATGTTGCCTTTTTCAGATCCACTTTCTCTTGTTCTGTCGACTCATCATCTGCCTGCAGTGTCTTCTCTGCCTTCTTCTTCTTCTTTACCTTTTTCTCGGCCTTGCTCTCATTCTCATCATCTTCTTGTCTTTTTCTCTTACCTTTTTCAGCTTCTTTGTCTTTATTCTTTTTCTTTTTCACTGGCTCCGCAGTGAGATTTAGGATTGGAGGTTCATCTTCAGATTCCTCAGCTGTCTGCCCTACAAGAATTATAAACTGGTGTTTTTGTACTACCACCATCTCATCTTTTACCTTTTCTAGGGCCACTCTGAATTCAGCAAGGTCTGCTCCAGTCAGCTCCTGTGCCTTTGCATCAAAATGGTTCTCCAGATCTGTAACCCGTGTAGGAAAAGTAGCAAAGGGCTCAAGAGCAGCCTGATTCTTTTATCTACAGTAGCAGAAAATTGCTTAGAAAAGGCACGTAGGTGCGTCTCACACCATCTGGCCTGTTTGGCCACTTTTCTAATATTAATAGGCGGGGATGTAGCTTTCGCTGGTGCTATAGGAACTGATGGACCTGGCTCATCATCAGGAACTGAGCCTTCCTGAGCAGCCTCAGAAGCTTGCACCTCAACTTCAGGTACTGAACTAGGGCCTACAACTGATGGGTTCACCGTAACCCACACCCCTCTATCAAGTGTCATCCTTGGCTAATTTTTTTTATAGTGAATAGGGTTGTGGGTCTTGGTGGCACACAAAGTCTCATCAATCCCAGCAATATGTGGTACCCCTGCCTCTGTGCATAGCCTGGTAATCAAACAAGGGAATGGATAAGCTGTGTTAGACCTCGTTACCTAAATCTTGATCTCTTCAGCAATAATTTCCCCAAAATTCAGCTTAAGATAGGCCACAAGACATGCGACCAATATTGCTCGATCATCACCCAGAATATTATCTCTATCAGTCGGCATCCAATGGGTACGTATAACACCCCACCAAAATTTTGACTCTTGAGTCAAAGAAGCCTTGTAAATATGCTCACTGGGTTGGGTCATCCATAAAAGGTCTCCCTCAGCTATAAGTGTAGCTAACCAGGGATGCTGGTCATCTTTACTCTTCAGACGATGGTAAAACACAGGATTAGTGACCTGACAATTGAAGTTGGGTCCATGTAGAAACCTGTTAATAGTCGTATCAGAAATATCTACATTTACCCTACGAACTGGAACTCTGGTCAGCAAAGGCTGGTCTGCTGTGGTCTCTCTACCCTTGCACATGCTCTCTAATCTAGCCTGGTAGTTCGCATAGAACTCCCGGACTACTGTAAGGAAAAATGGTTTACCTCCCTTAGCAGTCCATCCCAGCCCATAATCTCTAAATTTCTTCTCAACTGCAGGATACCCAGGCAATTCTGTGATGATGACTCTCTTCACTGGAAATACCAGCCGTCTGGTAGATCTTTTTTTTGTTCTAATCAACCCTTTAAGGAAAATGTCTTCTGCTTCAGGGATCTGCCATCTAGTATTCTCTCAAACCTCTGGATTCTTGTATTTTATCAAAGTTCCCCGAACTGGAGGTTCCTGCTTAGCTTGATTTTTATTCGTGAGAGTTTCAGAGAATATTTCCTCAGAATCAACCTTTTCAGACTCAGGCTGTTTGGACTTATTTTGCTTAGAACCTTCTTACTTAGAAGATTCATTCTCAGTTGGGGTGGTAGTCTCAGTATCAACACTATCCTCCACCACAATGGGTTTAGGTGGAGGAAGTTCCTTTGGACTGGGTTGCTTTCTCCTCCACTTGAGTAGTGGTTTTTCATCTTCGTAATTAGAGTTTTCATCAACAAGCTTTCGAACCACTTTAGGTTTGGCAGATTTCTTTGGAGTGTTAAGATTCTTTCATTTAGGTGCCGTTAGAATGTTCCTGGACCATAAGATAAACACAAGTTAATGATCAAGGTATAACAGTCAAAACATACTATTCAAGTTCACTTAGCATCATTATCTAACTTGTGATGACGTGGCTGATAAGGCATCATATTTGTGATAACCTATCAGCTATGTCGTCAGCCTTAAATAGAACTGGCATACTTTTTTTAAACTTGTGATGACATTCCTGATAAGGCGTCTCACTTGTGATAGCCTATCAGCAACATTGTCAGCTCAGAATTTCCCCCACTCAGTTTGAATTCATAATTTTAGGAACAAATTCTTTGTAATCACATGGTAGTTTTATTTTTGTGCTTAGGGTTTTCAATTTTTTGCAATTTAGGCACAAGTTAACCCTAATTTCCGATTTCCATGCTATTACAACTTAAACTCAAGTTTCTTCCTTTAGAGCATCATGTTTTCAACAACTTTTCTATTTTAATGATAGAAGAACAAAGTTATGAGCATTCCTGATGAGTTGACTCCACTTGATTACGCAAGAGAGAAGAAAAGATGAGAGATAGACTCTGATTTTCCTTGCAATCCCACAACTATCAAGAAGGAGGTTTCCTTGTATACTTGGGAATGTTTTGAAAGGAAGTAAATATCCTACTAAGGAAGTAAAATAATACTTAAAGATGGAAATAAAATAATGCGGGAACCTGAAGGGTTTTACACCTGGGCCGAGTTAGATTTGGATCGAATAGGGCCCAGATTTTTCAAAATAACATAATGGCTGACACCAACGATGATAAGCCGTCAGAAATGTGATAGCTTATCACAGAGGTCGTCAGCCTTAATAGAGAAGGTCTCACCCTCTGATCTTTTTGACGACATTGGTGATAAGCCATCACAGTTGTGATAGCCTATCACGAATGTTGTCAAGACAACTTGACTTGCATTCTTCAATTTTTACCTTGAAATTTTTGTACCCCTTCAGTTCTTTCCTATTACTACCTAATTGAATATAAACATAATGCATGAAAATAAAATTTTGGGTTGCTTCCCAATAGTGCCTGATTTAGTGTCGCGGCACGACTTGGTTATCTCGACTACTTAGACTTCGTCAAGATGCTGTATCACTACCTCATTACCATATTTCTTGAATACATCCACAACCGAGAAGATGTTCATCTACTCCAACTGCTTCATAGGAGGTTGCATTTTAAACCTGGCCTCCTTTTTCCCATATCTGAACTTGAGCTCATTGAGCTCCATATCAACCAATACTCTCCCTGTGGATAATAATGGTCTACCCAAGATGATGGGTACTTTAAAATCAACATCACAATCCAGTATCACAAAGTCTGCAGGCAGAATAAAATCATCCACCTTTACCGGCATATCCTGCAATAGACCAACTAGTCGCTTAATCTATCTATCTGCCATAACAAGACGCATCATTGTGGGGGTAGGCTCCCCCAATCCAAGCTTCTCATATATATCAAGCGGCATCAGATTTATACTTGCTCCTAAGTCACATAAAGCTTTGGTAAACTTTATGGACCCAATTATGCACGGTATGGTAAATGCTCCAGGATTAGGCTTTTTCTACACTAAGGATTGTAAAGACATAGCACCATAGTGATGGATGTTGTCCACTGGCTCACAACTTACCTTCTTCTTCTTTGTTAGCAATTCCTTCATAAATTTAGCATAGTTTGGCATTTTCTCAAGTGCCTCCATTAATGGCACATTCACAGTCAGCTGTTTCATTATTGCCATGAACTTGCTAAATTTCTCATTATCTTCTTTCTTTTTCAACCTCTGAGGAAATGAAGGTGGTGGTCTTGGAATTTGTTTCAATACCACTTTCTCTTTCTTGTCATCTTCTTTCTCTGATATGTCAGCAAAGACATCCAGCTTCTCAGACTCCACTGGATTACTTCCTTCTAATTTATCAACACTTACCTCCTTCTCCACAGCTTTACCTATAGAAGGGACAGATAATATCTTACCACTACGAGTGGTAATTGCCATACAAGAGCCATCAGTCCGTGGGTTTTGAACCGTATCACTAGCTAAAATGCCACCCTTTCTCTAATTTAGAGTAGCTAAAAGTTGGCTCATCTGCTGCTCCAACTACTTAATAGAAGCTGAGTGTGAGCTAACCAACTGACTGAGGGTATAAAACTCACTTTTCATATTAGTTACCCCCGAGTTGGTTGCCTCTACTCCCTTCAACAGCTTTTCCATTATGTCCTCCATGGATATCTTGCTAGAACTAGTTGTTACAGCATCTCAACTTCCAGGAGAAATATACAAACCACTCCTGTCATTATTTTTTCTCCAATGTCCCTGCTCCCTATCTTTATAATCAAGCTTGTTATAGAAAGTCCGACTTTGGTTCCTTTAGCTATTGCCTCGAAAACCCCTCTGATTACTCATATAGTTTGCCTTAGCATCAGCACCTGCAGATACAGTACCCTGAGAGTCCACATCCTTAACCATTTCAGTCTTGCCAGATAGCAAGTGCTTAGCCAGCAAGTCCATCTACATCTTCAAATGGGCCATGTCCTGATCTCGCTCCTCATCCCTTCTATGCTGCTCTACAATAATACCACTAGCAATAGTAGGGCTAGACACTACAGAATCTCTAGTGTGCCAATACTGACTCTACTTGATCATTCTATTCAGTATATCAGAAGCATCCAGAAAAGAGAGGTCAATGAACGAACCACCTGTAGCATTGTCGACAATTGTCTTTGTCACAGAGTTGAAAGCTCTGCATAAAGTCTCCATCAAGTGTAAGTCTGTCATATTGTGGTTCAGACATTGTGCAAGTTTCTTCTTAAACCTTTTCTAAGTCTTATGCAGCGCTTCAGTCTAAAGTTATCTGAAGTTGCTAATCTCATCAATCAACTGTACCCTTCTGGAGGGTGAAAATAACCATTCTAGGAACACATCTTTCAACTGTCTCCAGTTAGTTATAAAGTTGGGCTCTAACTCATTCAACCACATTGTTGCCTCTCCCGGCAGAGATAATGAAAATAACCTCAACCTGATCACATTCTAGCTCACTCCCGAATTGTCAAAGGATTTACAAATGGTGATGAAGTTGACTAAATACATGTTCGTACCATCACTAGGAAAGCCTCCAAATAACCCTTTTAGATTTAGGAGTTGGATCATGGTACTTGTTATGTTGAACTTTTCACCTGGTACCAATGGTGGCGAAATGATAGCACCTGTTGCACCAGCTCTATCCATTCCTTCATCATCTTTATCAGCCTCATATTGCATAGGCTATTGACCATACCTTCTTCAGCCTGGACTAATTTTGTTGACGTTTTGCTGAACTGGTGCAGCAACTTGTTCAGCTCTCTTTAGATTTTGAGGATTCAGCAATTCCTCATCACCCAAGTCTTCATCATTAGGGTTTTGGTGACGTTCTTATTGACCCAAATTTTGCACATTCACCTGAGCCTTGGCTAAAATAGCTAGTCTTTCTGCTTCCTGTTGTTCAGCCATTCTCCTAATTAGGTGAGGTTCCGGATTAATTGGTAATAGAGGTTCTCCAAAACTTCTCGTGCTTGGCATAAACAACACAATACCTATAATAAACAAAAACAACAAATAAACGTAAATCACAAAAACTTAACTATCAATAAATTTTCACACACAAAATTTTTAGTCTACAATCGTATTCCCCGGCAACGGCACCATTTTTGATAATGCTCAAATTACACTGTTGAATGGGTGTAAACGATCATTATCAATATAACCAACTAGGTTAGGGTCGAATCCCACAGAGAATAGGGTGTGAACATCAATTTGTTTACGAAATGCTTTATTGATAATTTACCATTTTCGAAAGATGAGGGTTTAAGGTTCGCAATGAATCAATTTTTACTTTCTGAACTTTCCTTTTGTGATCAATATAAATGGGAAACCAGAGCTATGTTTACCAAGGGTTTCGGAAATTAACAGATACTAGGTAATGCTAGAGATTCTCGAAATGAGTAGAATAGTAGAATATCCCTGATGATTATACTATCTGACTTATCTCTCGACCTCACCAGACAATTTATTATCTAATTCTCTCAAACTTAGATAACTTATCTATTTCCAATAGGATGTTATCTCAAGTAGATTAATCCAGTTACGACATTAATCATTAAATAGAAGGTTGGTAGCTTTCGAGTCCTTGTTGATAATTCACGTCCTTTAGTCTATTTCTCCGTTAGAAGCAAATAATACCTAAGGCATAACCTAATGTTTGCAACTACTAGATTTTAGTTAAAACAACAGAATCTCAAGATGTTTTACTATTTTTTAATCCGCTAAACACCTAGTATCATATCAAACCTTAATCCATGGATCCCATAACTCTGGCTAATGAAATTAGCTGCTCATGACTTGATGAATGAAATAACAAGTTGAAGTCATGATTATAATGATAAACTTACGAATGGGTAGAAAACAACAAGTAGTTCCTCTGATTTAATCACAAGGTAGAAACCCCAAAAATAGTTGATACAAAAACACAAGAATATTTTATGAAAGAGAGCACAAATACGTGTCTCTCCTCTTAGAATTGATGTCTGGTAGATGAATTATTCCCCTTTGAAAAATCCTAAAAGATTATATTTATACGAAAGCCTAATTAAGGAAATAAAATAACAAAATTAATAAAATTGTCTGGAATAGGTGACGCCCAGGCTGACGCCGCATCAAGAAGTTGACGCCCTATCACGGATGGCATCAGAGAGGCTTCAGTTTCCTTCAGGTTCTATCTTATACTGATGATGTGGCTGACTCTGCGTCAGGTATCTGACGGTGTATCCCCGACGTTGTCAGATATCTTCTTCTCATGCTACTTTCTACTTAAGGCTGACGCCATTCTTGACACCTTATCACGACTTTGACGCCACATCACCAGCATCGTCAGAATATCTCTTCAAATTATAACTCCCTGGTTAATACTAATGCCAATGCTAATAGGCTATCATGAGGCTGACGACTTATCACGGAGGTCGTCAGCCATGTTTTCTTCTATTTTGCTCAGATTTTCAACTCTTTTGCTTCATTATTGTTTATTCTTATTTCTTCAGCCTTTTTCTGTAATATCATGAGCAAACACACCAAAACAACAAGAGTTGCTTTAGAATTCACAATTGTTTTGAGCTAAAAAGCATTAAATGTGTTAGATTTTTCTCACACATCATGTATGTAAATTTTGACTACACTAATAGCTTCAAAATATCAATATTTGGCTAGGTGTACCTTTGGTCTGGGTCCTGTGACACTCAAGCTCATTTTGATCGATTGGTTAAAAGGTTAATAAAATAAAATATTGGTGTGGGATCCAAATTTGGTCGAAACAACTTTAGATGGAAAATCCAATTGCACCATTGAGTCTGAAACGTCTAATACTTTATGGTTACATAGTTTATTTTTGTACATGAGGATTTTGAATAAACCCCGAGGGACTGGCCAAAACTTAGAATATTTTCCAAGTTTCAACTATCATCTAGTGCAGCTGCTATCGCAAGCCAAGGGCCGCGATCGCGGTACTTTGGTAGGAAAATTTGTGAGATCACAGAATAAGATATCCCAATCATGACTTATATGGCAGAAGGCAACTAGTGTGATTATGATGTATTTATTTGATCATGACTAGTCTATCTTGTCATAAAATATTCCGATCACAGGTCTTGAGCTGCGATAGCAAGACCTAAGCACCTGGTATGGGTATAAATAGATCCTTTGTGTTGAAATTTTTCCTATTCCTCGAGAGCTTAAATCCTAAATAGTGAGATTAAGTAAGAGCTAAGCTTATAGGTGATTGGGAAGTTTGATTAATATTTATTTTTATGATTTTCTTTCGATTTGAGGTAAGGATTCACCCTTTTCTTGGTGGATTTTTATTGATTTCTTGCTCCAAAACCCAAAAACTTAAGGGCTTGATTTTAGTCGCAATTTAGCTGGGATTTTACCCATTTTTGAGGGTAATGGTTCCTTGAGCATGTAAGAATATTGGGTTGATTTTGGAAATATGATTTTCATGAGTGGGACTCACATAAAGTTTTAATGTGTTTTTTGGTCCCTAAGAACAATAGTGCAATATGAGTATCATTATTCTTATATTGGTGAGTAGAATGTGCTTTTGATAGCTTGGATCTCAAGGAGACTTCTAGAAAGGGAAAATAGTGGTTTAGCAATTCACTAAACTTTCTTCGGCATCGAGGTAGGCTAGGTTTTATCCCTTGTTAGATTTAGCTACTTCATATTATGTTTATGATAATGTGTTGGATTTAAGATGGGTTTTAGGTGTTGGATTTATGAAATGCAAGACTTGGGCTAGTTTGATTAGTTAGGCCATTTTGAAACTGCAGAGTTGAAACACTTAGCTTGTTTCCATATGCCTTAGATGAATTGGACTTGATTCCTCATGTTTAGCATGAGAATGCCTTAGATTACTCAAATTAGGTAAAAATTCTTTAGTCACTTATGCTTAGGGTAAGATTTGGCTTGGTTGCTTAGACTAATGAATGTTGCCTTAGTTTCCATTGGACTTAGTTAATCTGTTTGGGAAGGATATTTACCTTAGGACTAATTATGGCTTGTTTAATATCAAAAAGTGGATTTAGATACCTTAAGCCTAGTTCGGGTAGAGTTTGCCTAAAATAAAACTTGAGGATTAGAGGTGGACTCTTAACCCACTTTAGGCTATGATACATGTTAGTTTTTTGCAACCCTTTTATGCTTATTAGACTCTTAGAAATGTGTATTAAGGCAATATTGAGGAATCTTGATACTTGATGGTTATGTTGGTTAAGGTGAGGGTTGACGCCTAGTAATTATGTTATTATTTATGTTATTGATGATACTTCTTATGATGTTGATTATATATATATATATATATATATTCTATTCTAGTCTGGAAGATAATTATGTTGTTGATTATATATATATACCCGATTTGAGTCCGAAGGATAATTATGACACTATTGATTATAATTATTAGTTCAAGTTCGGCTATTGATTATCAGTTGATTTAAGTTTAGCTATTGATTATAATTACCGATTTGAGTTCATCTATTAATTATCTACCATCAAGTTTGGCTATTTATTATGTAACAGTTCAAATCCGACTATTGATTATTTTTGATTCAAGTTTGGTTATTAATTATATTTACCATTTCAGGTCTGGATATACATATTATGCTATGATGACATACTTTTTATGATTTATGATATCGGGGTGTGAGATTTAGAGTAGCAATTTGGCTAAGTTGGAAAATGAGGAAATGGTTATAATAGGGCATGACATAAATGGACTATAGTGGTAAAATGACTAATTGACAAATGATGCTTAGTTGATAAATAATGACTAGTGGATATATGATGACTAGGTAATAATTAAATTAGTGATAAGAGATAGATAGTTGATTTACGGTGACTAGTGTATCATGATGATAAGGTTGCTATCTAATGGTAAAATTGTGAAATGATGGTTAAATGATTATGAAGGTCAGTTATAATGTTGGATGATTGAATTATTCCATCTTGATTGCATTCTACAGGCATATGGGGTCTGTTATGAGCTATTTACCTTTCCGCACTAATTGGCATATGGGAGCTAATGTTTTAGTTATGACTGTATGTGTTGATTCTTTATGTTATGTTATTTTTTGATTTATTTACTTATCTATGCACAATTTCAGGTTTGTCTATACCTTGACTTAGTTATGTTATCTTGAATTTTATCATATTTATTTAATAATTTAGCTTATTTGACTGGTGATGCCTACTAAGTACCCATTGTTTTGGTAATCATACTGAACTTCTACACCTTTTAGGTATAGATCCAAGTACTAGCTATCATCATTGATTATTGATCATGCCGTGTTGATTTATTGGAGATAGGATGAGCTCTTGGAGTTGAAGTCCTATTCTATTTTATCTTTGAGATTCAGTCTTTTGTTTTTGACATAAATGTTATCGACTATTCTAAGTCTTTGAGTTGTATTATTATTAGATTCTCTATTACTAGGTCTACAAAGTCGTAGGGTGGTATCTTATATTGACTATTTTATCCATTTAGAACTCTTTGATTATTTAAAGTGTGTTGTTCATTTTCGCCTATGATTAGGCATTTTCTAGCAAGTTGACCCATTTTGTTTAGCTTTGAGTTACACTTTGAATTACCTATTGGATGGATAGACTAGGTGCCATCATAAATCATAAATTAGGTCATGACAACACCGATGGACAAGTGAAACATACTATTCAGACCTTGGATTATATGCTAAGGCCCTGTGTGTATGATTATAAAGGTAGTTGGGTTGACCATTTGCCTCTTATAGAGTTTAACTATAACATTAGTTATCATTCCAGTATCTAAATGACCCCTTTTAAGGCCCTTTATGGTAAAAGGTATAGATCTCCTATTGGTTTGTTTGAGATAGGTGAGACTAGGTTGTTTGGCCCTGACTTTGTTCAGAAAGTGATAAAGTAGGTTAAGATTATTAGAGAAAGACTTAAGATTACTCAAAGTCGCTAAAAGTCTTATACGGAGGTGAGGCGAAGGGAGTTGGAGTTTGAAGTTGGCTATTGGATATTCGTAAAGGTTTCTTTTATGAAAGTTGTCATGAATTTTGGAAGAAAGGGAAGATCATTCTCTGTAACATTGGTCCATATAAGATTACAAGAAGAATTTAAAATGTCGCTTAGTAATTAGATTTACCAGCGAGTTTGGCTTTGATTCATGTCATTTTACATGTGTCTATTCTTAAGAAGTGTGTGGGTGACCCTTCATTGATAGTGTCTATTTTGGATGTGGTTCTTATGGATTCATTGTCTTATGAGGAAGTCTCGATTGAAATATTGGATAGGCAAGTTCGTAGATTGAGAACTAAGGATATAGCCTCGGTAAAGGTTCATTGGAGAAATCAAAAAGTAGAAAAAGAAACATGGAAATATGAAGAAACATAAAAGAAAAGTACATATTCTTGTACCCCATGTTGGATGAAAGTTCTTAAGGTATGAATTTCATTTCTCTCTTAACCTATTTCAAAATTGTCCTTGGGTTCTACTTTGTCCTTTCTATTATTATGCTAAAAATGTCTTAACTCCTTATTTGGGGTTGAATGATCAAATGAGGAAGGGGGAGGGGGATAGTATAAGGCCCCATACAATTTTTATTATTTATTTTTAACCCCCCACTATGTGTGTAACATTAATTTTTCACTATAATTATGATAAGGGATATTAGAGGGGTGTTTTGGGAAAGTATCCGAATTTTTTGGAGGGGTTTGGGGTCATTTTGGGACCCCAAGGTAGTGAGGGTCCATGATAGTGGCGTGCCACACCACTTATCTTCCACAATAAGAGCGTGGCATGCTGCCTACCCTCTGTTATAGCGGTATGGCACACTGCTATATATTTTTCATCCAACTTTTGTTTTTTTCATATGGGTGAGGGCTTTTTTGTCCTTTACCCCTTTAATGATTTTAAAACACCAAATTGACCCTTTTACCTTCAATTACCATAATCAAACATCACCTTTTTCCTCTTTAACTCCCAAACTAAGAAATTTCAAGGGTTTTATAGGAAATCACTACTCCAGGTTCGAAACTTTGGTTACTCTGCAAATTCAATAGTATTTAATTCATGTTTTTCTTTCCTTAACTTGAATTTTACATTGTGGCATCAATTTACTGAACATTGATGTGATTTGAGTTGAAGGGTTTGAAAATAGGTTGAGGGTCTTTGGTTGTTGTTTCTTGAATTACTTTTCCTGTGTTTTAAATGGATTATGCATGCTTTAATTGATGGTTTTAGGCTTGAATTGGTGCACTAAAATTATGGTTGAAATGGGTGACATGGGTTTCACTAAAATTGATAAATTTTTGGCTTGGTAATGGCGTTAACCTCAACCCACATTGAAAACTTTATTTTGAATATGTATTTTTACATAATTTAATTCTTCTTTTAAAAGAGTTGCATTGCATTAATGGATAAATAATTTAAAATGACCTTAGTGGACATGGTTATGGATTTTAATGGAGCTAGGGAGTCTAATGGTTAAATGAACTGATTTGGCATAATAGAATTAGCTTGCAAACATTTTGGTATAAAGATTGCAAGTAGATAAATGCCTAAATAAATGACTCCTTGGTTAATCTGGACTTAAAGGAAATTGTGTAGCTCACCTTGAAGGTATAGTTTGGGAGGGGGGCAACACTGGAAACCACATTTGGCGATATTTGGGGTTGATATGACCATGTGTCAGGATACACATTATATTTGTGATGGCTATCGCCTTGGTGTCTTTAGCCATTCCTCAGTATATACAGTTAACATGGAATGGGCCCCTTCCGGCAGGAGGAGTCAAACCCATATAGCCTGTGGGTGCCTTCAGGATAGAGTGAGCTACATAGTTCAGGCCAATGTCATAAACTATCAAGCTAATTGACTCTTTTCCCTATCCTTATATCCTATATATATATATGTATCAATGTTGTGTGTGTGGTTTACGGATGGATTTCGGTAAATACATTATTTTATCCCTATCCCTTCAGTTACAAGTCAGTTATCCTCCACTTACCATCCTTGGATGATGTATCAATTCATGATGTAGGTTTAGAGGACTTTTCTGTTGTTCCTGTGCAGAATAAGGTGGTTCAGTACTTCTATTGATCAGATGTGAAGTAGTGAGCCTCCATTCTTCGAAAGGCCCTATATTTCATTAGTTTCCTTACTGCCTTAGTAATTTGGATTCTTTTTTGGTCATAATCGGGGACATGTCCCAACTTAGTTTGTATTCTTGGTTTAGAGGCTTTCGAGGGAAGGATAGGGATATCATTGTTGTCTTGTTTAGACTCTTTTCATTTTCTTTTGATTTTATATACCTATCATTAATTTAGTTGGCTTCCGCTGTTTATATTTATATGTTATTGAGGTAAGGATAAGGAGGTTGTCTCCAGCCCATGATGGGCTTGAGATAGCCCATCACAACTAGGACTAGGTTTGGGTCATGATAAGAAATTTATTTAAATATCCTGGAAAATAATTTTAATATGTTGAAACTTCAATTAATATGCCAAAAATGAATAAAATATACTGAAGGACAAATTAATATGCAAAAATTAATTTAAATATACTGATTTTTTTAGTATGCTAAAACTTAATTTAATATGCCAAAAATGATTAAACTATGTTGAAGGATAAATTAATATGCAGAATTTAATTTAAATAGGCTAAAAACAATTTTAATTTGCTGGAATTTATTAAAATAAGATGAAATTTGTTAAACATGTTATAAATTAAATTTTTGTGCCAGAAGTTAATTAAATATGCAAAAATTAAATTGATATGCTAAAACTTAGTTTAAATATGTTGAAAATTAATCAATAATCCTTAAACATGATCTCCAGGTTATAAAATAATTAATTAATAATCCTAAAACATATTTCCTAAGTGATAAAGTAATTGTGTTATAAGAAACTACTCACGTCTCATAATCCTCCCCTCCCTAAGCAATCCCTAAAATTTTATTATACAAAGAGTTTAGATAGATTATTATAGACTTAATGAATAAAGAAAAAAAAAGAAAACTGAGAACGGATGGCTTGAACAACCCTTAGCTGCTCCCAAATCCCTGGTAATTTTTTGTCTCATCTAAATGCTCACCTTTAACCTATTAAACATAAAAAACAAAGATACCGAACCACACCCAGAATCCAAAACACATCTTTGCCAACCCATAACTGATCTTTGGCAATGTTGAGATCCTAAGGATCTAAGGCAGGTTCATGCCAAAGGGGTCATGACATACGCAAAGGTTGTTTTTGGATTCCCTTAAGAGAACTCGAAGTAGGTATTCTATTTGATAAAAATTATCTTACCATGATATGCATTGAAAAATGTGAACTATGAATTAGCAGGTACTTATGGAGAAAATAATCAATGAACAAAATCACACAAGCCAAACAAAGAATTGCATATTCATACTTTATTATTTATAATAATATAGGAAGTATAGTAACACACAATTAGCATATAAGAGCAATAAATAGGGTTCTTCGACATAGATTAATTACTTTCAAAGAAAGAGTAATAAAGCACAAACCGAAACCAACATTCGAAACTAAGAATTAATGATGATAGTTAGTAGATAAAGTAATCTCAAGACCAAAAACAAAGGAGTATGTTAATGTATAGAGGAGAGAAATGTTGTTAAGTCGTGTGATAATAAGAGGGAAACTTGCTCTTATAGTAGAATGTTGCGAAGAGTCAGATGAATAAAATGAATGTAGAATTTTTTGGAAATCAATTAAAGAAATTTATCTTCCTTAATCAAATAGATTGATTTAATAAGGAAGGGAAAATTATATTGTATTACCATAAGTAAGCAAATAAGAATATGCCCATATTCAAAAGAAGGCACATACAATACTCAAAGTACAAGATAGGCAAAAATGTCGATAAATAATTAAATACTGAACTATCCAAGATGCAAAAAAAGGAAAGCAATTAGGGAAAACACATTAGTCCAAATGTAATTGCCATTTGAATCAAAAACTATCATACATAGTCATGTAACAAGGCTACCGACCTAATTTTTAGGAGAAAATCAACCAGTAACATCATGCTATAATTAATCAATGCGAATCCTTTTTTACCAAAATAGCTTAGTAGGGAGATGTCACAAAAGAAATTTTGAAAGGACCTAATCAATAAGAATCGCTTGGAACCATATTCAAATAAAATTAGTAACAAAATAATGATTTGACTCTATTTCAACCACAAAGGGAGAACACATATTTTTTAGAATTTCAAAATCAGCGGTCAATTACAAAAATTAGGGTTAGCATGAAGGTTCGTAGAAATTGAGGTTTTTCACATATGATAATCCAGACGAGTTGTGAAACATAAATTGCCAAAGAATTAATCATAATTAATCAAAAATCTCAAAAGAACTTTACAAATTTCAAATCTTATAATGTATCAAAAGAAAACAAAGGGGTAGAAGAGGATGATAATATTAAGTTAGGAAAGAATTTAAACAAGAAACAAACTAGAGATAGATTCTATGAATCCTTCATGAATTTCAATGTTTTTCTAGTAAAATTTGATCGAAGCATAAAATAATGGCATGGTGTTGGCTCATCGTGGGATGTGTTGATTTTATTAATAGTGGAGATCACTCACCAGAGCTGTCATGGTGGAAACACTGGCTCATGATGGTTGCTGGCTAGAGTGAATTAGAGAGGAGAAAAAAATAACAGAGAGTAGAGGATCTGCTAGCTGGTGGTTGGTTCATCGACTGTGGGTAAACAACGATGAGAGAAGGGGTGATGTTGGGGTTTTTCTATGAGAGAAAAAAGAGAGTATAGAAAGGACGCTAGTGTATGTATACAATAATTTAGGGATTAGGGGTTGGGGGAATTAAAATGGAAAAAATGCGATTTAATCTAAACCATTGAATCAAAAGAATGGGCAACTATGATTAAAATTAGAGATGGATCGGGTGCTAGGTTATGGAATTGGGACAATTTGATGGGTTATTTGGAATTGAATTGGAGATTAAAATTGAGTAAATTAGAAATCAAATTAGGCAAAGAATTGACATTAATTGTGCACAAAATAACTAAAAATTAAATAAATTAGGGAAACTAAGTAGAATGGGTGCAACGAGCCTCTAAGTTCTTTTCTATATTTGCACTTATTTTTGCTAATTAGAGATTTATTATAGCTACCTCAAGTCATTTACGACTTTCTAGTACTGACAGTTCAGTTACTGGGTAGTTCATTTAATTTTTAGAACCTTTCATGTATTTGAAGTCTTTATTGGATTAAATTTGCTACCAAGCAAAAACTTTAGTGAAATGACCTCGAATGCTAGTTCTGACAGTTCCAAAAACTCCAGATCATCGATGTTTGGTTAGGTAGACCATTGGTTCTAGTCCCAAGGCTCCTTGAAACACCCCGAATTTTGGCCCTAAAAAATTCTTGAGCATTGGGCTCACTGCCTTGGTTAAGACTGGACTCCCAGAGTTGTAGTGTGTCTTAACAACTTATTAGGAGGATTCATACCCAAACTAGTAAGTTTGAGGCTTGATTCTGGTCTAAGTATGAGTGGCTCACTATAAGCCGTAAGGATATGTTAAGAGTCGTAGGTTCAAATCATCAGATGTCCAGTGTTTCATTCATTTGGGTTTTGTGTTTCTCACATATAGGACCCTACAAGTCGTAGGGTCATGTTATGATTTGGTAGGTTGAGTCTTAAGGATAACAGTGTTGGGGATCTTGGAGACTATCCTAATTATGACTTGTTATAACGACTCATAAGGTGTGGGTACGAGTCAAGGGGTTGACTTGTATCCAAAGACGATGCTTTTCTATCTTTTAAGTTGGGGGCACATTAGACATTTCCTAGTTAAAACCCATTAGACCCCATATCCATAAAACACTTTTAGGGAATTCATTCAACACTTTAATGGATTAAATACCCCCAAATTCTCTCTCAAACTCTCTGTTAAAGTTAAGGCTAGGGTTTTAAGAGGTTGATCAATTAGGGCTCTCAAGGGTGGTTTCTCTCTGTTCTTCTTGGTGTATTAGGCATGTTACTCTTCCTTCATTGTTAATTTTTCAAAAGCATATGATTGAAAGTATTGTTCATAAGATTATTTTTTTGGTTTGGAAAACAAAGGTTTGGGTTTTTGAATGTTATGAATTGAAGAATGTTTCTCTTGGATTATATATACAATTCTCATAATTTTATTATGGTATTGAAGTTTTGGGTGCATGGGTGTGGTGAATGAACTAGGGAATTGTGATTTTCTCAAACTTATGGCTTTTGAAATGGTTATAACCCCAACCCCATAATGTGAAATTAGTTGTTGATATTGCCCAAAAACTAACCTCCAAAGAAGTATGTTCCGGTCGATGTCAAATATAGTAACCCAAATAAGGTTGGGGTCGAACCCTTAGGGAAATTATTGAGTAGTATCTCAAACTTGACAAAATCCACAAGCAGTGCGAAAAAGTAAGTAGTGTGATTTTGAAGTGACCAGTAAGTAGTAATCGAACTTCAATGCTTGGGTTTGTAAACAGTAGAAGACGAATACTAGGACTGTGTTCCCCCTGACATCACAACTCCGTAAACTTCTCATGTTCAACTCACCTATTCTTGCGTAGTCCACTCATAATGTCTTCTTCTGAGTCATACTATGCTTGTCGTAAGTACTCCAGTTACTGATCTTTTAGGGCTTAAGGCTTCTAGTGTCCTTACATCTCATCTCCATGAGTCATAACTGTAGCTTATGGCTCGTGGTTTTCACTCATTACCACCTGGGCCTTGTTCGTTCCATACTCTAGACACTGGTCTCTTTATGACTAATCATTATGAGTCGTACTTAGATCTTATGACTCATATTCTTCTATTACTTCAACTATGAATTTTAACTTTGTTTTGTGGTCTCTCAATGGCTTCTCCTTCTAACTCATACCTTCAACTTACGGTTCATATTCTCCAGTCGTAGGCAAACTTTACTTAGCTTCTCTGCTTGTCTTTTATTACTGCCTTGCTTACAAGCAAACCTATAAGCTATATGATATGTTTACAGCTTGTAGGATGACTCGTAGGATGCACATACTTCATCTATTTTAGTGCATTTTCTTCCAATTTTATTCCAAGGCACTTCATACTTATTTTTCTTGCAATTAAGCAACAAACACCTTGTATCCACAAAAATAACCTAAATGCAAGCATAAATTCCTTATTTTTAGGCATCAAATGTGCCATGTTTCTGTGGCACATCAACACCCTAAACCTAGAAACTTTGCGTGCCATCAGGAAAAACATAAATCCAAACTCTAACACACAATGATCCTTAAATAGGAAGATCCTAAGATACCTATGACAATACCTTTTTATTTCAGTTATCAACATTTTACTCCCCCTCCTTGTTTTAAATTTCCAAGAACCCAACTATGTATATTGATTTGGTAAATGGAATAATACATATCCAATGATGTCATTACAATAGTAACAGACAACTAGGCATAAATGTAAATCACACTCACCTAACAGTCTAGTAACTTAACAACATAACCTTGTACACTCACAATCAAAGAAATCCCATTCACTCAGTTTAGATCAATAATGTTTATTCAAGGATATTTTAAAATATGCTCCAACTCACAAATAAGTATTGGCCGGTATATGCAGAACACCATAGGCTTGCCCATATGCTCTCTTTTTGGGTTTTGGGACAGTCGGGATAGGACCACTATAGGACTTTATTCGGCTTGTAATGTAGGTTTGGGGCTGGTATGGTATCTTTTTGGGATTTTTTCAGTGACTAAGCCTCCTTGACACTATATTTTCTTTAGTGTCCACTTATTATCCAACTTTTTATTCATTTTATTTTTGCCCTTATTTCGCCCATTTTTCTTTTAAAGCTCATTCAGATTCGACCAGGTACAGTTTTCTTTTTATTTTATTGCCTTTTTATTTTTGCCTCACCTATCCTTCTTCATTTTTCTTTCTATAATTCTTTATTCATACTCGTTTTCCCTATGAACCCTTATAATAGCCACCCTCAACTTAGGTTATTTGCCTAAGTTCAGGTGCAGAATATCCAAGGAGGAACAGGGCTAAAATAGGTTATTATAGTTGAAACGAGAAGGTGAAATCAATGTAAATAACAAAAATAGGTCAATTAGGTTCAACTTTTTGGATTAAGGGATTCATGTTACATTTGGTTAGGAATATAGGCTCGAGTGGACTCAAAACAAAGAAGGCCTATGATCATCTCCTAATCGACTATCCTGAACCCTAGGTAAGAGCAACCGGGCAAGTTCTAGATTCTGTACACACCAGGAACTAAGTAACTCCTCACGTGAACATTGTACAAGGTCATACTACTAGTTACTACTTATCCAGTTACGCAATTGTTTACCTTAGTTGTTCTATTCCTTATTCTAATTCCATTATTAGATTCACAGTAGTCTCTCACACATACACATATCACACAATCAATAAAATTTTAGGAGGGGTATAAATTTTCTCAAAATCACACAAGTTCAACTTCATTATTCAAAACCATGTCTACTACATAAAGTACAAATTTTCTTCCCATTTTCAACATCACACAGCACATACACAATAACAAAAACATGCCAGTTCACAAACTTTTTAGATTGTGACCACGAGTTTCAAACCACGGTAAGGGTGACCTGTGAAGACCTTGGTATGACCCCCACCCCAACTAATGATTAAGCATTATCCTCAGTGCATAATCAATGTAATACAATAGAGGAGGACATACCTGGGTACCCTAGGCGCCTGCTCATACTTCAGCATCATAGGGACCCTCAAATTGGGTTCCACCATCATCAACAGTAGTCCAATCAACCGTTGGTACTGTCTACACAGTAGTGGCACAGATTTTTGCCAGTGCTCTCAATGGTATGTAAGATGTCGGGGCTAAATCGCTACCTCCTTTAGCATTTTTAATTGTCGGTTTTGAGCTACCAGTACCAGCTACATCTCTTGGACCCTTACCTGCTGGTCTTTTTTCACTCTGCACACTATATCTCTTTGCCTTTTTTAGATTTTTTTGATACTTTGACTTGTTCTAATCTTTCTCTCCTTACTTTTTTCTCCCATGGGGATACACAAGATGTTTTTAACTTTTATCCCAGGCTTAATTTATGTTATCAGAGGTTATAGGATAAATGGACTGTCATATAACTCATTAACAAGCTTCCGTATCTCAGCCACCTCTTCTTTCACCTTCATAATATTTGGGGTTTGGCTGCTTCCTAACTAATACATCATCCTCTTCTCAAAGGCATCCAATCTACCCTCGATCTTTTTGCTTTGTTTTTCTATCCTATTCTTGACCCAAGGTTTCATATCACCTTTTATCAACTATACTATTGTTTCGATAGTTCCTAACTTTCTTATAATATCATTTAAGCTAGACTGGAAAAATAATCATATACCCTTGTGGTGCGGATTTGGCTATGATGGTCGTAGGGCAGCTGTAGGTAGTGAAACTGGAGTGTTGGTTAATACTATAAGGGATCATATTGGCCACCCTCAATTAGGTCAGTATCCACTCCCGATGCTTCTGCACTCTATCCTCTACTCTGCATCATCTAAGCTAGCAATTTTGCATCGTGCTTAGCCTGCCTAATCATGGAATTTAGCTGCATCACAAATCAACTCCAAATCTATGGTATTTTTGGGCTCATTAAACTGGTCGATTTTTGGAATTTCCTGTACCCCTATTTCCAAGCAAATTTAGGTGGTCATGCTTTGGAATACCAAAATTAGCTTCTCTCTGCCTACTGCTTGGTTTTGTATGTCTCTTGCTAAAAAATGGCCCACATCAAACTCATAACCCATCGTGAGTCCTTCTATCAATGTTGCTTGAACCAAACTAAGCACATTGTACCCAGTAGTGGGACACAATCAATGCAGAGTCAATATCCACTGTGCCTTGTCCTCATAACTCAAAGTTTGTTTGGAGATTTACTATGAGTTTACTCCTGGGCCACCTACCACCCAACTGACTTCTTCCCCATTTAAAGAAATGAAGCCTGCTATCCATCAATAATGCCTCATTTTATCTTTTGAACTCATTTGTTTCTTTTTAACTTTCCACATTTCATCCATGTGGTACACCATCTTGGCAGTGTTTACTAGCGTGTGGAAATCTGGTCTGTTCAAGAACCTTAAAATAGTTAGTGCAGATATGTTCACCCGTACTCCTTAAATCATCAAAGATGTAATCGGATCACCATCCCTCCATAAGTTTCCTATGGGTTTTGTCTCTTCATCTCACCCTTATATGCAACATAAAATTCCCACACTAGTGAAGAACTAAACTTTCCTGGTGTGGTAGTTATCTGCTGGAACTCGTATTGTTGATATCTAGTGGCAAATTTGGGCAACTCAGACATGCCTGATATAGTTAACCATCTCTTAAGATAGATCCCTCTCTTAGTTATCCAGTAGTAGAGTTTATAATTATCCTATTATTATAAGTCTCCTACATATCAAGGTACCCCCATCGCTCAATGATGGGCATCGGTGTAGGCTCAATGGATGGAGGTATTTGGGGTGTGTCCTATGTATCAATAGGGGTTACATTCTTCTCAGTATCACTCTCATTACTAGAATCTTCCTTAAAGAAACTGGAGACGTTAGCACCTGCATCACCATCGGATTATACATCTTCATCATCATTGTCATCCTCAGAAGATAATGGTGAGTATAGAGGGATAGTGATCAAATTTTTCCTTCTAGATCCCCTTGGAGGTGTATCCTCTGAAGTGACTACTTTCTTTTCCTGAGGTTATTTTTCCCTTGGGTCTGCTTTTCTTTTTATTGGGGTTTTCATGAGGTCACTTCTCGACTCATTGGTTTCCTTGTCTGTTAGATGATAATCAGACATGAAAGACAACTTCTTCTTGTCATTTTTCTTCGGTGTTAATTTTGATGAGGGATCACCTTTAGGAGCCATTGGTATTTGTGTGCTAACACTTGTTAGTGATTAATAAGGAAAGAAAAGAAAAATAAGAAAATTTAGTATCAGTGTGCATGTTTTGTTCATGTTAAGACTGGGAGTAAAAGTCATATACACTGGTTACGACTCGTATGATTGAGTCGTAAGATAGATAAAAAGCAAGTCAATGTTTAATGGTTAGGTTAGGAATCCTACTAGCAAGTCATAAGGTTATCTTATGCCTCGTCACCAATACTCGTAAGCTAACCAGAAATATTTTCTTCTATGAATGTTTCCCCCAGTCTTTACAACTCCAAGTTATGAGTCATAGGGATTGCTTACGAGACATAGTCAAGTCATATCCATACCAAAACCTAACCCTTGTAATACTTTATGTTGTCAGTGGTTACGAGTCTTGTAACGACTTGTTATGTGTAGGTACGATTCATCAGGAGACCCATATCTGCTACAACATAAGGGTATAGCTTTGAGTTGGTTTCAATATCCAATCCCCAAACTACCCTTTAATTTAATTCATTACTACCCTACATCCATAAAAAACTTAAATTTATAGTACTCAATTTAAATTCACTCCCAAATCACATTTTGAACTTAACTTTTGAGCAATAGGGTTCAAATTTTCATACACATATATATCTAACTCAAAGAAATACTAAAATCTTAACACATCTTTGGATTAAACACAAAATATAAATATTTTTGAAGCTTAAAAACTTACTTGTTATATTGAGAGTTTAGATTTCTTGAGTTGAGCAACTTCTTGACCCCAATGTTCGATGAATTCGATAGATTTGGAAGGTCCCAATCGACCAATTTATGTTATTAGAGAGAATTTGCATTCTAAGAGCTTAGCAATCGTCAACAATAGAGGTAATTCGGTGTTTGCAATATCAAGTACCGGGATTAGGTACCCCTTTTTTGTTAAAAAGGGTGAACTGGGCTGGGTTAACCGACAACCCTTGACGTGGTAAGTCTAGTTATGAGTCATGAGTATGACTCATAACCAATGATTACAGGTTTTT